>NC_056734.1:888858515-888981015 GCF_019279795.1 Protopterus annectens
TGATCAGTGATCATTGTTGTATGAGCAATATTGTTCAGGAATGAACATGATGATCATAATCTTAAGTGAATATCAACTGCTTAAATTTTTAGGATATCAATTAATTATTATATATATATTTATTCAGTATGCTGACTTTTCCTCACCATTTTATTGAACAGGATAGCAATTTGAAATGCAATAAAAACAATTTTTTTTCATTAACACCTACACTAAGTGTACATGATCGGTATTCAGAAACATTCCTACCAATATTCTTTAAGCTTTCTAGTCACTCAGAAAGGTTATACTTAGTGTACATGTAGTCTACACTTTGTGGTAATCTTTATGAATCACCCTCAGTATTTATGGCTACAAGAAAATCAATAGGAAAACTAAAATTAGAAGGACGAAGGTGTAAGTTATGCTTGTGTTATCTGTTCACTCAGAATTGTGTACAGTTAATGTAGATGTTAATGAATCCCGTGGTATACATTTCTATATTCTTGTCAAAAAATCCCAGTCTCTTTGTGAATGTTTGTTACTTATAACTCTTTCATTGACTCATTTTCTTATTAATGAGGACAACTGAAGGTACTGCCACCACTGTAACATTTTAAATTGGTTCATGAAGGGTGACATCTTTACCCTTTATCTCAAACCCATGTATTATATTCTCCCACACTAATAGATTTATTAGCTATTAAAATTAGACGTTATGTACTCACCATAACTTGCCATCTATGTTGTCTATTTTCATCCTGCCTCGCAGATGGGTTCAGATCCAACCCTTGGATCCAACTCAGCCGCATACAAAAAGCTTTCAAATCCCATTCTTAAGCTCCTCCCTCTACCCATAATGCTCTATTCTCTCCCTAGCTCCTCAGATCGAGTTTGCTGCCTAATCTCCCAAGTTATAAAAGAGACAGACATAAGAAAAAGGTAGGGCTCAAACCTAGAACTAAAAGGTTCCAATACTGACCATCAGGTATTTCTAAGACAGACAAGGCTGGGGGATGGATGGGAGGGAATGTGAGGAAGAATTAAAATGGACAACACAGATGTCAAGTTATGGTGAGTAAATAACTTAAAAATTTGATGCTGTCCCTTTTCATTCTTCCACACAGAGAGAATCCCCAGCTACATAGCCCTTGGGAGAGCCTCATGGAAGGACATGTTGAATTACTGACCAGCCAAAGGAAGCTCTGCTGCTGGAGACAATATCCAATTTGTAATGTATAACAAAGGTGTGAGTCTTAGATCAAGTGGCTGCAGCGATAATATCATCAATGGAAGTCCTTGATGATGACATAGCCATAGACTGACAGCAGTGAGCTCTGGGGGGGGGGGTTGGTAAATCTAACACTTTTTGAGAATAAACCAATGAGATGCAATCAGCAATCCATTTGGCTAGAGTAAGCTTAGACACTGCCTGGCCCAAGTGGCTAGGTGAAAAGGATATAAACAGCTGATAGGATTTCCTGAACTGCTTTGTTCTGTGAAGATAAAATGTAATTGTCTCTGCACATCAAGAGGTGAAGCATGTACTTCCCCTTATTTTGTAAACTTTGGAAAGAAGAATGGTGATTGTATGGACTGGCTAATGCTAGTCTCTATAGCCACTTTAGGAATAAAGGAAGGATTGGTCTATACAGATACTCTCTCCTTATGAAAGATAATGTAAGGAGGCTTAGCTAATAAGGCCTGAAGCTCAGAAATTCTTTTTGCTGAAGTAATAGCTACTAAAAAGTTGGTTTTCCAAGATAGAAATTCCATATCACATTTGTTTGCTGGTTTAAAGGGTTTCTGAGCTAAACCCTAAAGAACCACAGTAAGGTCCCAAGGATCTTTTATTGGGAGTCTGAGAAGAATGACTAACTTCATGAAGGCTTTACACAATCTGGATGTAGCCAGAGAAAGGGATTTGTTTCCAGAATAGAAATTATAGATCACTGCCAACGGGAGCTTAATAGGAGTAAAACTAGCCCCTTCTTTAGAAAGAGTTGTTAAGAAGAAAATAATTCCTGAAATAGGTACTGAAAAAGGGTCGATATTCTGGTTGGAAGCCCAAACAGAAAACCTTTTCCAATTGCTTCTGTAAACTCTCTTGGTAGAAGCCTTTTTGGAGGCCAAGATGATCTCATGAACTGAGGAAGCAAGCCTGGACTGTAACTATTACTAGAAATAGAGAAACCATGCAGTTAGAAGTGTGTGGAGATTGGGGTGTTGAATTCTCGATGGAAGGGAGAGGAGATCCTGAGTGGATTCCAGTATAGATGGAGGATATTTCAAGTTGTTATTATCTTATAATATAATATTAATATAATAATAATAATAATAATATAATATATATAATATATATATTATTATTATTATCTTATAATATTTCAAGATTCTCACTACACCTTTCTAAACATACCAGAAAATATTAAGATACAACCAAACAGCCTAATACTGGGTGATTTCAACTACCCTGCCATTAATTGGGAAAACTACTCAGGTACCAACTCCTTTTCCCAACGGTTCTTGGAATTCATAAATTCCAATGCCCTGGATCAACTAATCCATTGTCCCACCAGGGGCTCCAATATCCTAGACCTGGTCATTACCAACATGGGAGATAGATGCTCCACACCAGTGGTTACCCCCTCATTGGTCAGGTCTGACCATAAGCAAATCACCCTTGACATCCACATCCCACCCCCACCCCCCAGTAAGGAAACCTCCTTAAAAAATGACTCCAAAGCCAACTTCAAGATACTGAAGTCAGAAATGACAAACTTCACAACACCCACGCAGACGGGATCTGGAAGTTTGACTGCAGAATCCTACACTAAGGCACTGTACGAGCACATCCACTTGTGCATGAATCATGTCATCCCAAATAGAACCAAGATGCTCTTCTCCAAAAAAAAAGGAAGCCAATCTGGTGGTCCCCTGCTATAAACAAACTATACAAAAGAAGGAAGAAACTGTTGCAAAAAAGAGAAAAATCCCAGGATGCAAAAAACTCCCTCACCAGCCTCAGTAAGAAGCTGAGATCCCTCATAAAATCCTCAAAAGCTAGTTACGAAAATAAAATTGCCAAAGATTCCAAAGACAACCACAAGGCATTCTATAGTTATGTCAAGAATCTAAATGGCAATGCTCAGATCTGCTCTGAGTTACAACAGAATGGCATTAAATATACTGATCCCAAGGATATTGCCAATATCCTGGCAGATCGATTTAGTGCCAACTTCACCCCACTCTCACCCCCTAAAGGGCCCATCTCAATACCAAAAGGCTGCCAAATTCTGATAATCACGGCCCCACAGGTAGAAACCACACTCTCCAAAGCTAAGAATACAGCATCCATGGGACCAGGTGACATCCCAGGCTGTGTACTACATAAACTACAAAATGAACTGGCACCTCACCTAAGTGTGATGTTTAATCATAACCTCACCTCAGGTTTCGTGCCCACTTTGTGGCGCACAGCTACAGTTATCCCACTCCACAAGGGAAGATCCACCTTGGATCCCGGGAACTACCGTCCCATCAGTCGGACAAGCCTGATTTGCAAGGGCATGGAACGCATTATCATGGAACTTATAAACAAAGACATTGGCAACCTTCAAACACTAGACCCCTCCCAGTTTGGGTTTGTGAAGGGCCGATCTTGTCTCCTGAATCTGATTGACTTCTTCGAATCAGTCTCCAGAGCTGAGGACGAGGGTAAGGCAGTCCACACAGCCTATCTGGACCCCGCCAAGGCCTTTGACACCATCCCCCACTCTGGAATCATAGATAAACTTACTAAGCTGGGCATAAATCCCTACATCACTCAATGGGTTGCTAACTGGCTTACTGACAGAACCCAGGCAGTAAAAGTAGCAGACTCCAAATCCAGCTCCAGAAAAGTGACAAGTGGAGTACCTCAGGGTTCAGTCCTGGGACCACTATTGTTTGGCGTCTACTTCTCTGAAGTACAGGCCAATACTAAAGGACTCTGGCTAACAAAGTCTGCAGATGACTGCAAACTGGGAGCCATTATTGAATCCCCAAATGATGTGGATATTCTACAAAAGGGCCTTACAGAAACAGATGCCTGGTGCCAGAGCCATGGGCTCAGGCTTAATGCCAAGAAATGTATAGTTATCCCCTTTGGAAAAAAACATGTACCCATGAATTACCACATAGGTGGCAGGACACTAAACATTGAAAGTGTGATGAGAGACGTAGGGACACAGGTGGACAGTGGTTTCACTTTCGATAACTACATTGCCACAACAGTCAGGAAATCCTTCTATGTGGCACACCTCATCACTAAGGGCTTTTCATCCAGAAAAAAGGAGGTCATTGTCCCACTGTACTCATCCCTCATTAGACCCATTATAGAGCATAATGCCCCATTTGGTATGTACCTCACAAGACATCTGCAACAGCTTGAAAGGCCACAGAAATACCTCACTAAAAGAATCACAGGCCTAAAGCAGATGCCATATACTGACCGCCTAAAAAAAACTCCAGCTATACACTGTGGCATATCGTCTACTCAGAGGCGATCTCTGCTTAACATACAAGGCCATGTCAAACCCTGAGCTGTTGGACATGCTCCACTTAAAGAAATCCCAATCCCTCAGAGCCACACGCTCCAGGGATCTAAACCTTGTCATCACAATGAACAAAACATGCTGGAGGGATAGGTTCCTGACCCAGAGACTCCCCATACTCTGGAATAGACTGCCCATACATATCAAGCAGAGCGCCTCTTTGGCCCTCTTCAAAAGGAACCTTGATGATTGGATGGGAGATAGGAAATTCACCCCGGGGATCATGTTAGTCACCCTGCTAGACAGGGGCCTGGAGAAGTAAATATTGTGGGAAGAAATATCCAGGGAATTGTTATGGCTAGGCTTGCATAGGCCCTAGGGCCGATAGCCTAGTACCAACCTATGAAGTGAGACCAAAGGAAGGGGAACCATACGTTTCAAGGTCACAATGGGGCAATGAGGATGACTGAGCTCTTCAGCCCGCTTGCTTTCTGTAAGAACTTCAGAATCAGAGGAAGAGGAGGGTAAGCATATAGGAGATCCAGGGGCAAAACACGGATCAGAGTATCCCTCAGTGACTCCCCCGGAAAGGGGAAGCAGAGCAAAATAATTATTGCACTTGTTGTTGAGGGGTGAGGCAAATAGGTTGCGGCAAGGCTGGCCCCAGTGGACGAAGATCATATTCACCATTGATTGATTGAGTGACCACTTGTGATGCATCAGAATGGACCTGCTGAGCCTGTTTGCTTGTTTGTTTGTTTTCGCCAGGATGTGCATTGTAATAAGAATTTGGTATGAAGCAATCACTCATTCCCAAACCCTCATGGCCTGCCTGCACAGGGGGTAAGACTGGGCTCCTCCTTGATTGTTGCTGTGCCAGACTACTCACGTATGTCTGAATTGCAATCATCCTTAGAGGTAGAACATTTTGAAATGCTTGTAGCTCTAGTAGGACTGCTCTCATCTTTAGGACCTTGATATGCAAGTTGGTCTCCAGAGAGGACCATGTGCCTTGGACCATCTTGACCCCTGCACCCCAGTTGGGAAGCAACCATGGTCACAGTGGCAACTGGGGATGGAAGGGTAAAAGGTCTGCCCAGAAACAGGTCATCAGACTGAAACCACCAGCAAATATGACATTTGCAGATTGGGGTGAGTCTTATGGGAAGTGATAGGGGCTGGTAAAGAATGGACCACTGCACCACCAATGTCTATTGAAAAATGCTCATAAAGAACCTTGCTAGATGAATCAGAAGTATGGCTGCTGACATAGACCCCACAGCTTGTAGTACTAATTATGCTGGAGGAGACGGATGGGATAGTATGGCCTGAACTTGAAGTCTCAGGGATGTGATGCGATGGAGAGTTAAGGACGCCACCGGAGTTGTAGTATTCAAGAGGGTTTCTATAAATTCCAAGGTCTGAAATGGGACTAGGTTCAATTTGGCATGGTTTATTGAGATGCCTAAGGTGTTGGAAACCTAGAGCAAGTAGTCCCTGGCTTGTAGAAGTTGATGCTTGATTGAGGCGATGAAGAGCCTATCGTTGAGATATGGAAACACCTGGAATCCCTTGAGTCTCAAGTGAGATGCTACTACTACTATGCATTTTGGTAAACACCATGGGGGCTGTGGTGAGTCCAAGGGGCAGTACTCTGAAATGGTAATGATTGGCTCCCAGCTAAAAAATGTAGATGCTTCCCACCTAAAGTAGTGTAGCTAGTAGTTGTAGCATAGTCTAGATACAGATTGGCTGCATCTGGGTCTGTCTGTATTGGCTGTTGTATTCTGAGAACATTTTCCAAGCCATCTTTGATTGGAAGGGGCCCTTCTCCATGCTTGTGAGAGAGGTGTGCTGATTGGAAACTTGTCTTGTATAGGGTGATTGGTCTAGGGCTTGGAGAAAGCACCCTCTTTTTTGGAGTGTTTTAAAAGTTTTTTTTTTTTTTAAGTTTTTAACTTCTGATACTTCAGTCCTGCATTTGACATGGGTTCTGCTTGTTTGAACCAAGCTAAACTGAGGAGGGTTACCAGCCACAACTCTAAGCTGAGATAACAGACAACTAGAGTTTTCGGAGCTTCCCAAAAACCATACGTTGCCTGTGTTTTTGGTTGATTACACTATTTACTGCATGTTTTATTGTGTTCTGCTTATTTAATACTGTAAACTAAACTGCACTGTTTGCACTGCATTTGTCTGCCTTACTGGGCCTATTACATTGTATTCTGTTGTTGTTTTCACTGTTGCAAAGCTTTGTTTTCTATTTGCACTGTTTGTGAAACAATTGTTGCTACTTTTCACTATTTGCAAAGCATCTGTTCTGTTTGTTCTGTTTTCTCACCAAGCAGCTTTCTAAATAATTGATTTGTTTGCTGTTTAAAACATTCTTTAATGTCTTTTCTGCTGTTTAAAACATTTTTAGTGTCTCGCTGGTTTTTTTTTTGTTTTTTTTTTGCTGTTTAAAACTTTTTTTTAGTGTTTCCCGCCTAAATTAATGTGGCTAATAACTGCAGCATAGTCCAGATACAAGTTTGATGCATCTGGTTTTGTTTGTCGTGGCTGTTGTATTCTG
Source organism: Protopterus annectens (assembly GCF_019279795.1). Taxonomy (NCBI): domain Eukaryota; kingdom Metazoa; phylum Chordata; order Ceratodontiformes; family Protopteridae; genus Protopterus; species Protopterus annectens. Next base: position 888,865,602 of record NC_056734.1, read on the forward strand.
AGCACATTTTCCAGGCCATCATTGATTGGAAGGGTCCCTTCTGCACACTTATAAGGGAAGTGTGCTGACTGGAACCTGTCTGGTGAAGGGTGATTGATCTAGGGCTTGGAATAAGTACCCTCATTGGTTATTTTGAGTTTTTTTAATTTTTTTAAAGTGTTTAGCTTCTGTTATTTAAACTCTGCATTTGAGCAGGTTTCTCTGCTGGTCTAAACATTGTGCAGCAGCACTCACTGCTGCGCAATTGTGCGCCATAGCCAGAGAGATAATTTCAACAATTTTTCCCTTTGATATAGCTGTAGTACATTAGTGCAGTCTTCATCTTTAGTACATCTCCAGTCTAAGTAGTATTAGTGAGCTGTGACATATTAAACCCCAAATCAAATACCCTGTCAGAAATACCCATCTACAGCGCACCTCCTAGATTAGTCCTGAAAGCATCAACTTTGTGATAACAGTTCTTTAAACCTAGCATTATGGACAATTGGACTACCTTTGTTCCTCCTGCCAGCCTTGTTGACTTGGGTCTCCTGAGGCACTGTAGCAACTACCTCATGTACACTGACAACTTTCTACTAATAACTCGCTCTAGTACAGAGTGCAAAAGATGCATCTGTACCAAGAATCTTGAATCCCTGCTCTATCACACTCAAAGCAGTAACACTGAAGAGGCTGTCAACTCACCCACCACAACTCATGCACATAGTACCAATACTCATACACTGTACGCATCCAACACATATAAATCAACATACATGGAGGTTCTCTCAAAAAACTTACCAAAACACCAGAAACCACCAAAACAAGACTGCTACAACTAACACAGCTCCCACAGCACCTAAGACACATAGCAACATCAGTGTCTCACTTACCAAGGCCTAAAGGCATAACACTCAAATTTTTTTTTTCTTGTCATTGGAGACTCCATAGTGAGACACATGGATGTCCAACTCACCAGGTTAGATAAGGAGTAAGTTACAGTCAGCTGCCTATCCAGTACCAGGATTCGTCATATCACGCCTGCACGAAGGTCTCTTGGCAACAAGTTCCATTATGGCTCTGTCATAGCTCATGTTGGAAATGACCTGACACGTACCTCACTGGACTATATGAAGAGAAACATAATTGAGCACTCCGAATACGTGTCCCAGGCAGATATGTCCCTAGCCTTGAGCAGCATATTACCCACACCTAGAATAATTACACAGTATAAACAAAAAGTGATTGATTTCAATAACTGGCTTAGTTTTTGGTGTCATTCAAAGGGGATCCAGTTTCTTTCAGTCTGGGATGAGATGGTTGACAAAACTCTCTTTACCAGTGACAGTTTGCACCTGGTACCACTAGGCTGTTGGAAAAGGCTCTTGCCTCCCCCATAGTGCCTTTTTTAGGCAAGGTCTCAAAAACAAAATTGCTGACTTGAAAACTGCCAACCATAACAAAATAAGGGTTATGCTGATGAATGTTAGGAAACCAAAAACTGCAAACCCTGGATGCACTTCTGTCAATGGAGGATGTAGATATCTGTGTAGTCACAGAAACCTGGTTCAAGGGCTCAGGGAGTACCCAAGCCTTGCAAGGCTATAATGTCTTCCATACCTTCAGACTGCGAAACGAACATGTGAGAACCAAAGGAGGCAGTGTTTCCATCTTTGTTAGGGATAAATTCACCTCCTGACTAGTTAGACTGTACAACTCCATGGAGTTACTCCAAGCTCAGATTACTGTAAGACCCCCATTCAAATCATAGCTAGTTATAGATCCCCCTCCATGGATCATGATGTGCATGAGGCCTACTTGACCAAACTGGAGTCAATCCAAATATTGCTAAACACTTTGGTCATGGGGGATTTCAATTATCCAACCATCAACTGGGAAAACTACTCTAGCCCTGACTCACTAGTGCAAACGTTCCTTAACTTTGTTAACTCAAATGCCCTGGAACAAGTTGTTCAAACCTCAAGAAAAGGAACAAACATACTAGATCTGGTATTCACTAACATGACAAACATATGCACCACTGCAGCTGTTGGACCCTCATTGGTTAAATCTGACCACATATCAGTCGCCTTTGAACTGGCACTAACACCAGAACTCACAAAAGGCAAAGTCAGACTAAAAAACTTCACCAAAGCAAACTATAACCTCCTAGGAGAAGGTATAAATGCATTCCAAACCCCACCCCAAGCTGGAAGTGGTAACTGCACCAAAGCTCACATTAAAGTCCTGTACAATCACTTGTATAACTGTATAGACTTGGCTGTTCCAGAGATAATCAGTGCCAGAGACCCAAGCAAAAAAAAAGCCACCCTGATGGACATCCAGCATCAACAAACTTTACAACAAATGCAAAATGTTGCTGTCTAAGAAAACTAAGGCAAGGCCCCAACAATGGGAAAGCACCCTCCTCAGCCTCAACTGGCAAATAAGACAACATTTCAAATCCTCTAAGGGTAACTTTGAGAAAAACTTAGCAGTCACAGCCAAGGATAATCATAAGGCCTTTTACAGCTATGTACATAGCCTAAAAGGTAGAACCCAAGCATGTGTCGAACTACTGACTAGCAACTATCAGTATCACACACACTGATCCCGCAGAGATAGCAAACCTGCTAGTGGACAGATAAGGCGAAAATTTCACTCCGTTAACCCCTCCAAATTTATCAGAAATCTTGCCCCCAACTTCCTGCACATGCTACATATTCAAAGAGCAGGTCATTGAAGCCTTGTCTAGGCTTAAAAACACAAACTCTACGGGACCAGAAGGCATCCTAGGCTGTATTCTAAACAAACTAAAACATAAACTAACATCACCATTGAGTACCCTAATCAATCACAGCCTAAACTTTGGCTTTGTTCCTGCAGAATGGAGAACAGCAACAGTTATTTCTCTTCACAAAAGTGGCTTAGCAATAGTTCCAGGAAACTATAGACCCATATGTTTGACCAGCCGCATCTGTAAAGCCATGGAATGTATCATCATGGACCTCATAAATAAAGACATATGCAACCTCCAAACCCCTTCATCAAGGGTAGATCCCGCCTGTTAAACCTGGTGGATTTCTTTAAAAATGTGCAGCATACCTCGACTTAGCAAAGGCCTCTGACACAATCAAAGACTCAGGCATTACCAATAAACTTAGCAAACTGAATGTAAACCACTTTGTTGCAACGCAGGTTGGCAACTGGCTCACAAACCAGTCACACACTATCAAAATGGGTGACTTCACAACAACCAGCAGACCTGTAACCAGTAGAGTGCTACAAAGGTCAGTGCTGAGCCCCCTACTGTTTAGTATATACTTCTCAAAAGTTCAGGCCAAAGCTAAGGGGCTGTGACTGACCGAGTTTGCAGATGACTGCAAACTGGGTGCAATTATTGAATCCCAAAATGATGTCAGTATACTTCAGGAGACCAACGACTGGTGTCTTAGTCACGGTCTCAAACTGAATGCAAAGAAATGCATCATCGTTCCCTTCGGTAAAAGCAATGTCCCTTCACACTATCAAATTAACAATGGGTCTATATTATAACATCGAAGTCTTAAAACTTCGAATGTTATAATATCGAACCCATTCGATTGAAAGAAGATAAAATTGAACACTCAGAATAGTGAATTTTTTCCCAGGGAAAAAATTTGCAGTTCCAACAAACATACACAAAACACAAGCACACCAAAATAAATAATCAACACACATACACTTCACAAAACTCTACACTAAACCATACATACAATACTAGCTATCCACTTACCTTAACCCAACCCTAACCCTAAGGTCCATAACTACCGCACACTGACCTTACCCGCTCCCTAACCCTAAGGTCGCTATCGCACACTCACCTTCGTTCGCACACTTACCTTAACCCGGTCCTTAACCTTCAGTCCACAGTCGAGGAAATAGCGAAACTGCAGAAATGGCCCACTGAATACTTTCCCTAGGAAAGTATTCGATATTCTGCAGCTTCGCTATTTTCAACGTTCAGTGCATAGGGTTCGATATTATAACATTCAAAGTTTTAAGACTACGATGTTATAATATAGACCCATTAACAATACCCTACGTACCTACGAAGTGGTAAGTGATCTAGAATCACAAGTAGACTCGGACCTTAACTTTGACCACCATGTGTCTACTGTAGTAAGGAAGGCTTTCTACATAGCACACTTGATTAGCAAAGGCATCACCTCTAGAGCAAAGTTGGGTATAGTCCCTCTACATTAATGATTAATCAGGCCCATAATTGAGTATAATGCCACTTTCGGTGTGTACCATACAAAGCACCTGCAGCAATTGGAGAGACCTCAGAGGTAAAGATCAAGGGACTCCAGCACATGCCTTATATAGACTGGCTAAAGTCACTGTCACTATAGTCAGTATTGTACAGACTTTTTAAGGGAGACTTATACTTGGCTAACAGTCTCCGACCCAAGCCTAATGAATTTGCAGCATATCTATAAATAAAATGGGACCAGAGCTTCCCATTCCAGGGACCTAAATATGGCCTGCAACTTAATAGGACTTGCTGGAGAGACAGATTTGTTTCCTAGCGACTGCCACATCTTTGGAATAGGTTGCCAATTCATGTAAATCAGTGCACCTCTAAGACACTGTTCAAAAGGATCTTGGACAAGTGGACTGACTGGGCACCATAAATTCTTACTGGGGATAGCTCCCACAACCTTCCTAGACATGGGCAGTCATTACTAAACACAATCTGGTTATTGACCATATCTGTCAACTGTACAGATTTTTGCCTCACATTATTGGTCCAGTTCTCATAAAATTGAGGTTTTCTGTCAAATTAGTGGCAAATCTTTACAGACTAAAGTTAGAAAATAATGACAGACATTTGAGTTTCAGACTTCATACCCTTCAGAAAATTCATGATAATACAAAACCTGTTATTCTGTCAACTTTCAAAGTTTGTAAGAGCAATATTTAAAAATTGTCACTATTTCTGGGCTTTTCTCTCACTTTTTTGTATGGCTTTGTCCAGATTTCTTGTATATGAGGTTGAGAGGTATGGTACTGACTAGAGTATATTTGATATTACATTGGGATAAAATGGCTAGGCTTGAAATGACCTTCAGGGTCGATTGCCTAGTGACCTCCTATGATCCTATGTCTTCTGGATCACTAGTCCATTTTATGTGACAGTATACATCCTGGAGATCTAGAGAGCACATCCAATCATCCTTGCACAGAAGAGGCAGAATGGACTGAACCATGACCATTTGGAACATCGTCTTCCTTACATACAGGCGTACGTTGCTTATCCAAGTGTGTCTTAGGTCCCTTGTTTTCGTTGGTACTAAAAAGAAGCAGAAGTAGGTTCCACATCTTATCTGGTCAGGTCGGACCTCTTGGATGATGCTCTTCTGGAGCAGCTTTTGAATTTCTAGAGCAGCATCTTGCATTTGACTGGGTGGAACATCTGGAAGTTTCCTTTTTTAGACAGAAGGAGGAAGGGAAAATGGTATGTAGTAACCTCTGGATTTGATTCTTAGCACCCAAGAATGTTTTGTTATTTCTGTCCAGGCATCTAGGTGCAAAGAGAAATTACCCCTGACAGAGGCAGACAGTTGGGCAACACTTCAAAATCTCTGAAGCCCTGATTATGTAGACAACCTCTGCCTCGAGGTAGATGTCTTCCATTGCCATTTCCTCCTCTGCCTCTGAAGAAACTATCCCCACCTGAATTTTGGACAGGTCCCTGTGATTTTTGCAACCACATCTTCATACCACCTTGTTGGCTCTTAGAGAAATTTTATTGAGAAAACTTGATTCATATGGCAGACTTGTTCACTGCGGGTGAGCATGTCTTTAACTGATGGCCTGAACAAGAAAGAGTCCTCAAGGGGGCACTAATAAAGGACATCTTGAAGGGTTCTAGAAAGCCACATAGCCTCATCCAAGTAGGTCTCCTAATGGCTATGTCTGAACCGGCAGCTTGTGAGCCACCCTCTGCTGCATGGGAGATCAGCCTCCTCAATGAATTGGAAATGGACAGTAGAGTGGCCAGTTGTGAAGAAATCTTTTTCAGATCCTCCACAGCATGGACCTCAGACAGTATTTGACAGTTCCTTCATCAAATCTCTCTGTAGCTGAGTAAAGTGTGCAAGATAGTTTAATGACTTCAGAGTGAATGTAGCTGAGGTGTGCACTTGCTTTCCAAATATGTCCATCGCTCTGACTCTCCATTCAGAGGATTGACAGAGGAGCTTTGTTCAGCTAGCTCCTTCTTGGTGGTTGCCACCACCACTATAGCATCAACTGGGACTCCCTTGCTCCAGTGGGGTATATCAGTAGGAGGTACCAAAAATTTGTCTGGGAGCTTGGGGATGGGTTCAACAGTGTCTGGTTCCTTCTAAGCCTGTGAGAAAACCAAGTTGATGAGTTCATCCAGTGGTGGGGGGGGGGGGGTCACCCATGACATAGATGGTCCACCACTGAAAGTCTCCAAAAACACTTATTCTTTAGGAGAAGGGGGTTGGGAAGACAAGCTGCCTTTCTGTTTGTGGATTTCAAGGATATCTCTAAAGGAGATGTCATCGGGTGGCGAGGTGGGGGGATCCTTCTCCCTCATCAAAATCAGTGTCCTCTATGAGGGACTCCATGGGTGAGTCTATGTTTCTCCTCTTACAAGTCCTCATCCAAGGGACCTCTTCTGTGGGGTGTTCAGGACAGGTATAAGAGGAGGGAAATTCCTCTAGGGAACCTGCTTGGAGACTTTCCAGAACTGGCTGTCCCTTTAGAACAGGTTGGATGGGCTCAGAGCTCAGACCCAGTGTAGGGCTATGGTTAGGACCTGAGATAAGAGACGACAGCTCTCTCTGCAAAGAGAAAGCCATTTCTATCATATGGAATACTGGCAGACCAAGGGAAACCTCTCCCTCCCCTCCATGGAGCTGAAGCCTCCAAGGAAGGAAGGTTGGGGAAGCTCCTGGATCCGAGCCTCATGGGGAGAATCAGATCAGTGCTGTCGAGGGCTGAGGCTCCGAGGGGAAGGGACAGGTCCAACAAAGTTGTGGATGAACCCAAACCCTCAGACTCAGCAATGACCCGTTCTGATCTAAGGGTATGAGAGCAAAACTGGTCAGGGACACCACAGGAGTTGAAGAGCATACTTTGCTTGGATCCAATGCCAAACCTCTCTTTAATTTCGTATCCTGTGACTCCAAAACTACAGGTTGGCTCAGAGAAAGAGACATAATGAGCTTTGCAGGGGGCATGCACTGATCCATGAGGGGATAGAGCTGTCAGGACACTCCATCTGGATTCGAGCTGTGAGAAATCACTGCATCATCCTATCCATGTCTGCCTCTATCAAACTGCTCAAAGTCCTGAAAGGCACTGTGGGTGCTGGTCTAGAGCATTTCCTCAGTGTCTGAAAGTGTTGAGAAGGTGGGGCCAGAGACACAAGTTTCAGACTGTACTCTGGCATACAACATCTGCTTGTTGGATGTAAAGGCTTGGAATCCAAGAAGGAAGTGGACAGTAAAGGGGAGCTCACAGTAGGAGCTGAGCCTGTCAGATCCAAGGCGGACTGTGGATCCAAGGGTGGCCCAAATTACTTTGGATTTGAGGAGGTCAGATCCGAAACCTTCTTAATTTTCTCTGGAGGTTCTGAAGAAGCCCTCAGAGACTTTTGAAGAAATCATTTCCTTAAGTCCATGGAAGCTTGGGGTGATTTGGAGGGAGGTTGAGCCCCAGAAGAAGCAGGAAGTAAGTATTTTAAGATTAACTTATTGTGCCTGTCAGAAAGAGCCTTGTGGTTAAAAGTGGCAAAAATAGTGCAAGATGAATTGAGATGGTAAGTTCCCAGGCAATAAATGCACTTCTTGTGGGCATCAGAATTAGGGATCTTATGCCCACAAGAAGTGCACTTCTTGAAAGTAGGTTTCTCAGACATCTTGACAAAAGAGAAAAGCTGTGTAACCCAAGGGAAAAAGAGGTTAACAAAGCACCAACTAACACTTTTTATATAGAAAACCTAACTTTGTATAAAGAAAATCCTAGGAGAGAAAGAGGAAAGAAATACTTAAAAGGGGAAAGTACCAACCAAGGTAGCAATGTTAAGAGAAATGGTCAGGATAAAAAAAAAAACATGACAGTGATGGAAATACCCTACAGAGGGAAGAAGAACCAGACACTATCTCTAACAGTAAAATAAGTTGTTTTAGGAAAATACTAGAGATAAAGGTAGACAAAAAACACTGCTTACTAGCTCAAGAATGAAATCTCCATCTTACCATGATGGCAGCAAACAAGATCTGAGAAGTTAGGGAGAGAATAGAGCATTATGGGTACAGGAAGGAGCTCAAAAATTAGGTCCAAAGTCTTTTGTATGCAGTCAAATCTAAACCCATCTGTGAGGAAGAATGAAAAGGGACATCAGATGCTGCTTGTTAAACCATATTTTTCTATTTCCACTAATCATCCTATATTCAGTGTCCTGGATTCTTGTTTAAACCATCAACTCTTCAGCCCACCTGCATCCCATATTTTTTGGAGTCAACTTGAATTGCCAGCTTAGATACCCTTTGTATTACCTGCAGTTCTATCTGAAACCAAACTGACATCGGGAGAGAATCCCTTTGTGCTCTTGCCATTCCACTGAAGCTTTGGCATACTGCTTATATTTCATTATTCTTGACCACCCATATTTCTGGGAAACAGTGACTTTTTCATGGCTACCCTAGGAATTAGTTTCCCCTCCAGGAGGCCAATAAATAATTCTTATATTTTTTTGTACCCACTATGTTTTAACTATAGGTATTAGGTGCTGCAAATAAAAAAAAGAACTCCTGTGAATAAGATAAGTTTTATTGCTTGAATTCTGTGGAGAAAAGAAGCTTCACACTATAATATACCTGTATCTTATCTCTTACAGTTGAGAGTGATGTCATATGAATTCTTCTCTAACTATTTTAATGAAGGAAGACAATACATATGGAGGTATGCACGAAGCGGCCAATTTCTTTAAGGACAAAAATCAAGCACTTTGACTAATAAATTGAATGATTAACTATGTGTACAAGGGATTAGCATTTTTTAATGCCAAGTAACCATTGGTGGTGGAAATAAGCTAATTTACTGATGGATAGTTAAGATTCCCCAGAAAGGTGTTGGGATTTATACAGAACTAATATAAAACATCCTTAAGGTGGCTTGGACCTTTAAGAATTCAAATGTGGAGTCCTAAGGACTCAGTCATAAGCAGAGATATCCTTGACAAGTACAGATACTCCCCAGAATTGCTAGTACGTCTGAAGACATGACAGGCATTAGATCTAGGACTAAGAGGGAATACTTTCATTATTTTAAAACTTTGTCTCTAAGTACACATATACAAATGTGCTTAAGCTTTTGGAGGGCCTTAACTCAGTCTTTTTTTTTTTTTTGCTAAGACTGCTGAAAATATGATGTTTTTGAATTAGATTTTATAACATTGGAATGAACAGTAGACGGACTCTGCCTGAAGAGAAGTCTAAGGAAGCAACAATGACTTTAGCCAGAATGTGAAAGTCAGAAGGTTTGCCAGCCATCTCATCCCAAATTGACACATACTAAATACCACCAGAAAAACACCTGACACATAGCCAGTTATTAAAGTCAATTATCTTGTCTTCTAATCTCAGGATCATTCTAGGTGATGGCAAAAATGCCAGTCAAGACCAGTGTTTTTTTTTCCTGCCTGGACACATCCATACCGGCATCAATCATATCCTTCTGTACATGTCTCTGGCTAAACCACCTAAGTTTCTTCATCCTCCACATGGACCACTACCAGGTCAATTATATTTTACCAAATTAAGGGATCAGTACACCTTTGCCACATCCTAGATCCTTGTTCCAGAAAGACAGCTAATCACTACCCTTTTTTTATCCATTCTGGTAAGGTTGGTGTCTCTGTGCTTGGCAACAGGGTTACACTCATTTTGAACAGATGCAGTGGGACTTCAGGAACTGAAGCCTGCACCACTGTGACTATTAGAGGTATATGTACTAGCTAAAGGTATGTAGGGTTAAGATGGGTGTGCTGCTGTGTGAACTAATAGGTGACATGTATTACCCCTCAATCTGGGGGGTCTGTTACTGTACTCAATCTCAGTTTGACCTGGTGTTTTGGAGGTATTCTGTGCTTGTTTATCTAATGTGTTTTGAGGAAGAAAGGTAACCTCTAATTCAGTACAAACATCTCTGCCACAGTGAGTCCTTATGAGGTATCAATAAAGTTTTTTTTAATAAGTGTGTGGCAGTTATTACATTGCCTCCAAAAATCCTAATGCTTTTATCCTGGCTACAGAAAAGACAAAAGATGACTAAACTACACACTAGCAAATAATGCTGAAGAAGGATGAGAAAACAGGATGGAGCAATGTTCTACTTATGGTAGTACACAGAAAGGTATAATAGACTGGATTAGAAAATTATCATAATATGGGGTGCAGTTAGAGGATAAAATAATATGAGTTATTAGTACTATAGACTGGACAAGATAAGAAATAGTGGTAGTACTCAAAACTGCAAAACAAGTTAAACTGACACAAATATGTAGAAATAGTGAAGTAGTCAGTAACAATTGTTAATTTTAAATTAGACAGTTTTACCCAATAGTTTTAAGTTCAATTATTCAACTATAGCTTCATAGGTTGATACTATGCTATCTGCCCTTGGGCATTTATAAGCCTAGCCAGAGTGTGTTTGGTTTTTCACCACCCTTTTAGATTAGTTGACTGTGACTCTGTATAGTAGGTCACAGAAGATAGCCCTTTTAAGGTTAGTTTACTGTGCCTCTGTCTAGTAGAGACACAGAAGAGATCCCAGGGGTAAACATACGATCTCCCATCCAATCGTCAGGATTTCTCTTGAAGAGGGTCATTGAGGGGCTCTGCCTAACATGGATTGGGATTTTGTTCCAGAGTGAGGGGAGCCTCTGGGATATGAATCTGTCCCTCCAGCATGTCCTATTTATTTCTGTGCTGAGGTTTAAGTCCCTGGAGCATGTAGCTCTAAGGGATTTGGATTTCCTGAGGTGGAGCATGTCCATTAATTATGGGCTGGACATGGCTTTATACGTCAGGCACATATCGCCTCTGAGTAGGCGGTAAGCAACTGAGTAGAGCTGGAGTTTCTTTAGCCTAACTGCGTAGGGCATCTGTTTGAGTCCCTTGATCCTCTTGGTGAGGTACTTTTGGGGTCTTTCCAGTTGCTGCAGGTGTCGGGTAAGGTACATCCCAAATGGGGCATTGTATTCAATTATGGGTCTGATGAGTGATGAGTAGAGGGGCACAATGACCTCTCTTGATCTAGATGTGAACCCTTTCGTGATAAGGTGGGCTATATAGAAGGTCTTTCTAACCACTTTGGCAATGTGATTGCCAAAGGAGAGATTGCTATCTACTTGGGTCCCCAAATCCCTAATTACGTCCGTACTTAATGGATTACCACCTATGTGGTAATTTGTGGGTACTTTGTTTTTCCCAAAGAGGATGACTATGCACTTTTTGGCATTTAGCTTTAGGCCATGGCTCTGGCACTCGTTATCCATCCTGTGAGACCCTTTTGGAGGATGCTTGTGTCAGTTGGCGAGTCGATTATGGCACCCAGTTTGCAGTCATCTGCGAACTTGGTCAGCCATAGTCCTCCCATGTTAGCCTGTATCTCAGAGAAATATATACTGAACAAGAGAGGTCCCAGGACTGAGCCTTGTGGGACGCCACTTGTAACTGGTTTAGAGTCTGACATGGCACCTGAAATTCTGACCATGTGGGTTCTATCCCTGAGCCAGTTTGTAACCCATCTTGTGACATAGGGGTTGATATTTAAGCTGGTGAGCTTATTTATGATGCCCGAGTGGGGTATTGTGTCGAAGGCTTTTGCGAGGACCAGGTAGGCTATGTGGACTAGCTTCCCTTCATCTATGGCCTTGTGACTGTTTCAAAGAAGTCGACCAGGTTCAAGAGGCAATATCTGCCCTTAACAAAGCCGAATTGGGAAGGATCCAGTGTTTGGAGATTCCCAATATCTTTGTTTATCACTTCCATAATGATACTCTCCATAGCTTTGCAGACCAGGCTAGTCAGGCTTATAGGGCGATAGTTTCTGGGGTCTGTTGTGGCACCACCTTTGTGGAGTGGGACCACTGTTGCTGTATGCCATTCCTTGGGTATATATCCTGTAGTAAGGCTGAGACTGAACAGTGACTTTATGTGAGGGTTCAGTTCTTCTTGGAGCTCGTGTAAGACACAGCCCAGGACACCGTCCGGTCCCATTGATGCTGTGTTTTTTTGCTTTGGAGAGGGCAGCTCTCACCTGTGCATCTGTGATGTCAGGGAGGCTACACTCTGTTGGGATAGACATTTGCTCTTTTGGGGGGGGGGGAGGGGGGGAGAAGTTTGCACTGAACCTGCCTGCCAGGATGTTGGCAATGTCTGTGGGTTCAGTGTATTTTTTGTCATTTTGCACTAACTCAGAGTATATCTGGGAGTTGTCACCCAGGTTCCTGACATAACTAAAGAAGGCCTTGTGATTATCTTTAGCATCTTGTGCAATTTTTCTTTCGAACTGGCCTTAGATGATTTTATGCGGGATCGTAGTTTCTTGCTAGTACTGATCAGAGATGCCTTCCCTTTTTGGGATTTTGCTCTATCATGTAGTAGCTTTCTCCTTCTGCTGTATAGCTTACTTATGGCTGGGGTCCACCAGACAGGTCTCCTGCCTTTGGAGGAGTGAGTCTTGGTTTTATTTAGGATAGCACGATCCATGCATTCCTGTAGGTGTCCACAGAATGCGTTTGTAAAGGATTCTGCGGTTTGGGTCGTATTTTCCACTGGCCCGGGGGCTTTGAAGGATTCCACCTCGATTTTGAGAAGTGTGAAGTTTGCTTTTGAAAACTTCTTCACAGTGGTTTCCTTGGCTGGGGGTAGGGATGGGATATGGATGTCCAGTGAGATTAATTTATGGTCAGATCTTACCAATGAGGGGTATACCTCTGGTATGGAACATAGAGTCCCCATGTTGGTGATGATCAGGTCTAATATGTTTTTCCCTCTTTTGGGAGTGGAGACCAGTTGTTCCATAGCATTTGAGTTTATAGATTCTAGGAACCGTTGGGCAAGGGTGTTGGGGCTTGAGTAGTGCTCCCAGTCTATATTTGGGTAGTTGAAGTCACCCAATATAATGGTGTTTGGAAAGACCTTCATATTCTCCAGTGTTCTCAGGAAAGCCGAGCCGGGTTCCTGAGTTTGGGAGGGTGGTCTGTAGCAGGCTACAAACTGAAAGGCAGTTTTGCCCACTGTTAGTTGCACATGGATAGACTCCGATGCTTCGTGCAGTGCCACTAACCTGGAGGTGTGGGTATCTTTGATGAATATGGATATTCCCCCTCCTTTTGTGGTTCAGTATGAGTTTTGGGGCCGAAAAGCATGGTATGAGGTATAACCTGGTAGTGCTGGGGTGCTCTTGGGAGCCTTGAACCAGGTTTCTGTTACTGCACAGATATCGATATTCTCCATACTGAGGAGAGCCTTGAGTGCATGCATCCTGAGGTTTAGATTTCTGGCGTTGAGCAGCATTACCCTTAGTTTCTTTTTCCTTGTGTTGTCTATGGAGGTGGGTTTGTCTTTTGAGTATTTCCTAAAAATGGCACTATGGGGGTGGCGAGAGCCTTAGCCAGTATTCGAAAGCCCAGGGGTGACAGGAGCAAGCTGTCCCTAGCGAAGCAACATGGCTTGTCGAGCATGTCATCCAAGGCTGACAGACACTGGATCCCCTTTGAATGACACCAATACTTTAGCCAATTGTTAAAATCAATCATTTTGTCTTTATACTGTGGAATCAATTCTTGGTGAGGGTAAGATGCTACTCAAGGTCAGGGTCATACCGGCCTGGGCTACATGATCAAAGAGCTCCTCTATGTCTCTTTTCATGTAGTCCAGGGAGGTACATCTCAGGTCATTCACACCAGCATGGACAATGACGGAGTCATATTTGTACTGGCATTGGAGTGACCTGAGTGCTTGTGTTATGTGGTGGATCCTGGCACCCGACCGGCAGCTTACAGTGACCTTCTCCTTGTTCAGCCTGGTGAGTGGGACATCAGTGTGTCTGACAATAGTGTCACCTTTTACAAATGTATTAGGTGTGTTGTTTAGCCTTAAGGGCTGTGACTGTGTGGCACACTGACTTTGTGAACTATGTGATACGTGGGTATTGTTGTGGGGTAGCGGTTGCTTCATTTTCTATAGGAGTAGAGAAACCACTACAAACAGAAATAAAGCAGCAGCAGCAATGATCAAAAGGGAGATCAAGTGCAATCAGTAGCTGTAATGGTGGGTTAGTTTTGTCTCTATCTCATTAGTAGCAGCAATGAACAATATAGTGTAACCCAATGGATCAGGATGCAGTAACTCTAGAATACCTACAGATAATCTCACCTAATAGTTCAAAGTGCAACAGCTGTAAAGCAAATAGTTGCAATGCAGTAACAGTAAAGCAATCAGCACAAGCAGCAAAGCTACATCAGATACTCTGTCATATAAGTCAGTATTCTCTATGCACTACTGTATAGCAGTTGAATTAACCAGTATAGCAGCAAATAACAAACAGCAGTGCAACAAAAACAGATCATCAGAATGTACAGTCAATTACTATGATAATAAAATAATTTTGTAAATGCAACAGCAAGGCATACAGTCAGCAAAGCGACAGTGCTAATGTCAACAATGCCACCAGATGACATGCAGTCAATACGCTAATAAACTACTAAGGTGAAAACGAGACGACAATTTCCACTGTATGTAATACAGCTATAGCAAAATCTATAACAATAGTGCAGCTCAGGTGAGATAGAAACTGAAAGCAGTGAAATTTACATGATTAACAGCAAATACACTGTGGTTTCTTTACCTGCTACAGGCTAGGTTGTTGTGTTGGTTACCCAATAGGATTGATGCTGCTGCTGCTGTGCAGCAAACCTCTGGGTATTTAAAATCTGTAAGGTTATGCCCTTGTCATAGTTACCAATAAAACACATTCAATACCCCTACAGAAGCCAAACAATCAAAGAAGGCACTCTGACCTTTCGCTGGAACCCAAGCAAGCAAAAACTAGTGTAGACATTACAGGAAAAATAACATATGACCCTGATGTGTTATGAGACCTGATGCCAAAGGTACACAGACACACCAGTAATTTAGCCAGTTTATCAGATGATAGACTGTGTGCAACACAAATGACTACTTTTGATAAAAAGAACAAACTAATACATAGAAAATCGTCACTCTAAGGTAATTCAGCTACTTGCTGTCAGCTGCATACAGAGCAAACCATTACAACCCCATCCCCATATGTGCATGTGTACATAGAAGTGTGCATGCACACACACATACACACACACTGCTGGCAACTACTGCAGGTACTTGTTTTTTTTTCCCTTTATGTGCACTAATCACAGCTATAAAAAAAAAAAAAAACAGAAGAGAACTGGAGCTGAAAAGTGCAACCAAAAGAAGCTAAAGATTAAGCTGCCTTCTGCTAACAATCTTTTAATCTATTGGTACTCTTTGAAGGCTGTAATGACCAAGGCGCCAAGACAAGACATACAACAATACATTTCTCTTGGGAACTGAATCCTTTGTTGTTTTTGGAATCTTTTAATCTAGGTCATTTTTAAAGAGTTGTAGTCATAGAGTAGAAAGGAAATTGCATCTACAATAAAAAAGTTTAATCAGAGTAGATGGATTTCATGCTGTGAATAAGTGGACTTAATTTTACTAGGCACTGCCAGGAAATTAATTAACCCCACTGGAACTTTGAGTATCCAATATGGTTTGCTGATCCTCCACTTTTCTGTCATCACACAGCTGTCACATGGAAGCTTCTACTCTCACCAGAGGCTGTAACACTGCAGATGTTGTCCTAAGAAGTTAATGAAGCATCTTTCAATTGTTTATGACCAGCTTATTCATGGATGAAAAGGGGGAAATTGTTTCAGAGCATGAGATATTAAATAAGCATTTAAATAATAAAGTTTCACGTACAGGAAAGTAATCAATTTCATCCCACAAAAACATACAAGAATGAAAGACCATACTTTGAAGATGGAAGTTGGTCAGATTATGGGTAGATAGAAAGGAAGCATTTTGTTTTATGTAAAGAGTAGATGTGTTCAACAGTCTTTTTGAGTAAGTAACAGTGCAATACAAAGTTAATCTACACATTTTCAGAATAGAAGTTCTCTGTTGCAAGGATCCTTTTCATCTATTATCTAAGCAAAAGCCAGTACACAGTTACAAATACATATATAAACAATTAAGAAAACACACTTTATTCACTGTTAATGTGAGCAACAGTTTTACAATACACTGCATGGCACTATGTGTAATACATTCCAGGGGCAAAATGGGTGTAATCAAATTAGATATATTTTTACATTAGTAAAATTTCTTCAGTTATTAATCATTATCAGCCTTACACTGACATGTATATGTTTCAGTCACATAGGTTTTTGCCTAAAGGTGGGTAGAGTTTGTTTCTAATCTCAAGTGTCATTACACCGGAGACGATCTGTGCTTTTTTTGAAAATGCTCTTCCCTTCATGACAACTTAAATGTAGGTGTTTGCAAGTATGGTCTTAATCAATTGTGAAGCATGGGGACGAAGTAAAAGGTATTTGGAAAAGTTTAGGTTTCAGTAGTGAATTATGGTTTTACTAAAAAATAGTGACACTGCAGTTCAGGTGTTGTAAAGAGATGGCTTGCTTTGCCTAGAGTAGTACTGTCTGGGTTATAAGCATGGCTTAGTGTTAAAGGGCACTGTTCATTTGGGCACTGATGCAGTGTCTAAGGCACAGCAAGTTTTCTGGTCCTCTGGACTGTTGAAGGTAATATTATCCTTTGATGTTCTTTTCAAATTCCACCAATGTATTTTCATGTTTGAGTTAGCCTGTTTTGGAGTAGTACCGGCCATATTAATTGACAATAAAGTGATAGTTTTTATAGCATGCTGCTATTTTGGAAGGAGTTTATGATTACAATGGGTAGGCGGTTTACCAAAGGAGAACTGAATATTCCAGTGCCACTGCTCTTTTCACACATACGTTCAGAAAGATGGTAATCTTAGGCCAGCCTTACATGCTGCAGTATATGTTCTTTGTTACTTTCTGTGTGTGAGGTATGAAAGCTATTTTTTTCTAGAACCAGATCTATGCATTTTTGCTATTTTAACAGATGAAAGTGATTCCTGTAGGGTAGTTTGTGTGTGTGTGTGTGTGTGGGGGGGGGGGGGTTAGTATATAGGGAAAGAGATGGCATAATTATAAAAGGAAGGAAAATGCTGTTTGTTAACTAGAATTTGCAGCTTATCCTTTAGGGGAAAAAGCAGGCCAGACAGCCTGCTCTGTCTTAATTTTCTTTACAAGATGTTGTCAGGGAGTTGAACAGAAAGAAGAGGAAAAGAGGCTAATAAGAAGTCCAGAAAGGAGGCAGTGCCAACATACCTGGCCATTCAGAGGGTGAAAAGGATAACAAGACACACTGAGTGAGAGCATAGCTCTAACTGCAAACAGAACAGCATTTAGCCCCAGTACCAATCCAAGACACTGCTAAGAGGCAGAAACCTTTTAGTGATGCAGCAGAAAACTGTCAGCACTTCTAACACTTGTACAACAAGTAGTGGCAATGTTAGATAATGTGGTTGGTACCATTCCAAAATAGGGTGACTGGAACATGAAAATTTATAGATGGAATTTGAAACACACATTGAAGGAGGATAATATTATCATCAGTTGTTGAGGATCATAACTGCATCAGTGCCCAAATAAACAATGCCTTTCAACACTACACCAGAAAGTCAAATGCACTGAGGTAAGGTTCCCTAAGAGAGTTTTGCCATAGGACACCTTAACCAAGGGAAGTACATCACAAGGAGGGTACAAAGGACCATGCAAAAGTACAGGGAGAATATGGCGGGCTCTAGAAAAGGCCATTTAATTGGTTTCATCTATTAAAAAAATGAATTACCTAACTGTTTTCCTGTTTTGGGCTATGCCACTCCTGTCCAATGAAAGAGGAAACTCCCAACATCCTGCTTACTATTATTGTCCTAACTCTGATGTCATCAATCTCGTAAGTTAAAACAGAAATGTCTCCAGAAGTTCATATCAGTCAATTGGATCTAGAAATACTTTAATGACATTAGAATTATGATTCATTGTTATCTTTCGACATTTGCACTCCATTTTTCACACTTTTAGCACTCAGCCCAAGTACATTTTTTGTACCATTTCATGGGGTAGCAAAAGCCACATCACTATGGCTAGGCTTACAAATGCCCCAGGGCAGATAGCCTAGTACTATACTATGAAACTATGAAGAATAATCTTCACAAATTTGCCCTACAGAGCATCCTAAGAATAACCCCTGTTGTTCTCTGTGCTAGAGTACAGGCAGGAGTACAGCAGACTGCTTTAGGTGGAAAAATGTATAACAATTGGTGCAGGACAGTTTGTTATTGTGGAAACAAAAGAGTAGAGACAAAAAAACTACAAGTAGGAAAAGTGAAGGGGGACTTGTTGAAATTCTAAAAAAACAAATGTGATCATAAGAATAATAAGACTAAAAATACTAATATGGAGAATATACACCAAACGTCAAAGCCTGAAGTAGCCTAATGTATTTCCCTTTCTTTATGGTACAGAGACCTTCCATAAGTTTCATGAGTGTAGTGGCATTGTCCCCTACAATGGAAATTGAAAGGGAAGTGAATCTTGGAAAAATACTTTAATGACATTAGAATTATGATTCATTGTTATCTTTCGACATTTGCACTCCATTTTTCACATTTTTAGCACTCAGCCCAAGTAAATAAACTGGTGCAACAGATGATAGGCACATAAACAAGAGAAGGTATAAGGTGACCAAGACAGACAGGAAATGGGACAGATATTTGTTGTTGAGGAGATATTTAAAGCAAGTGAGCCATGACAGGTAGATGCTAGAAGGAAAAGAGATCAATAATGTTAGAGGTGGTCAAGCAAAAGGCTGTACCAGAGAGAGGAAATAAACAGAAAGGGATGTAATGTGTATGGATGAAGGAAGGAGTGTCAGGAGGAGGTGGTGGCTAAAAGGAAGAGTAACACAGATGCGACAGGAGAGGATCAGGCCTATCACAGGAGGAAGGAACACCTTAACTAGGAGGGACAGTGGGAACACTGGTAGTGATGAACTCTATCACTACAGGTATTACAAGGGTGACTACATAAAAAGGAGCAACAAAGAAATAGAGAAGATGGAGTATTGTAAAAGAGATATCTAGGAAATTGAAGGAAAAAAAGCATAAATAAGCATTTGTACAGGTACTGAGAAACAGGATAATGAGGGATTTTAAAACAAACTAAACATCAGTCTGGTTCACTGTTGCAATGAAGATATTCATAAAGTTTAAGGAAAACTAGTATAGACACTGAACAGAAGAGGGAGGATCACTGAGAAAGTTATGGTGACATCAAGAGTGATTCAACAAAGTGAGGAGAAGAAAGGAGAAAAGTTTAGCTACAGATTTTAATGGAGAGAATGCCTTCTTCAGGTATGTGGCAGAGAGAGAGGAGTGCTAAGGGGAAGAAAACAGGCAAACAATCATGGAAAGAGTGGAAAAAGTAATGAGGATAAGAAAAAGCAAAAACACTAAATGAGTACTTTGCATTGGTTTTCATCATCAAAAGGGAAGCAAGACTACCGAATAAAGAGGCAAGACAATTAAAGAGGTGGAGGGAAGATGTGTAGTTGAAAGCTGATAAAATAACAAATGTAGTCTGGGCATTTAAATGGTATAAACAGGAGGAACTAGATCATGAACAGGTATGCAGTGATTTTAGTTAAACCTATGACAAAACTCTTCAAATGATCCTTTAGGAAAAGCAATATTTCAGGTGTCGGAATGCAAGTAGAAGTGATGCATAGCTATGAAAATTAAAAACAGCTCTTGGCACTAGAGTTGAGTGATACCAACATTAGTAGCAGGCAAAACCTTGAAAAAGTTGTGAGTTTAACGCTTTCAATGTTCCTGAGGCAAAGTGCATTTCTTCGTGAATTCAGGCCTTGATTGACAGCAGGTGCATCTTGTGAGACTGACACAATCCAGTAGTATGACTAGACTACCAGAGAGTGACCAATACATTTTACCTGCAACAGCAGCAGATTGAGGGCTTTCATTCAGCTGCTGAGCAAGATACCATACAAACTGTAAATCCTGCTGATAAGTGAGGAATTAAAAAAACACTTGCCATTACAACTATAAGAAGACCGTAATTTACTAAGACTCAAAGTGACAGAGCAGTGGGGACTCTTCTGTGGTATGGGGGTGTACATTTTTCCTTAAATGAGAAGTGTTTGCTAAAAAAAAAAAACACAGGTTGAAGTGTATTCCTACATCAAAGCTTTATGAATTTTTTTTGGATTTATGATTACTTCTAGGAAAGATTGCAATTGAATCATTTTGTGCTAATAGATACAAAAATATATGCAAATTAGTTTGTGGTAGAATGAATTTGTTGAGAGGGTCAATTTAAAAAGTCAAAATCATTTTTACCTCAATTTATAAATACATCAGCAATAGTTTTGTATAATATTGTGAATAAATAAACAGAGAGCTATTTAGTGAAGTGTAAGAAATATGTTAATTTTAATTAATCTAAAATGAAATGGTCAGCTTTGATGCAGTTACAGAAAAGGAGAGAAGTAATTATTAAATCACAGACAAAGAGGTTCTAATGAATTCCATCAAGATGTGTTACGGTATTCGGAACAACAGGGAGGAATATTAGAAGTGTACTGAACATCCATTAAGTGGCATACAGATGAGATTACAAATGTTGTTAGAGGAGATAGTTGCCTCTGGAAATATGTATGAGAATATGGTACATATGTTACTCATTGCCAACCCAAGGTTACCTATATCCTCTACCCTTCCTAAGAGTACAGAAATTTAATGTCACCACCAGGCAGACACATAGTCTCACAGGCTGGGGAGCTTTTGGATGGCCTAATGTAGTCCTATGTATTGAAACTGACTTTGTTTATAAGGAACATATTTGATTTGTTTGGAACAACCGAGAAGTGTTTTGGAGGGAGAATTATTTTTGTTGACTCTATTCATCGAAGCAACACATTTTGTAACTGCAACCTGTTCAGTACTTCTTGAGGATGGAGTCTTGTAAATACTCGGTATTAAGACTGATTTTTGTTTGGACAATAATTGTTTTTCCTTTACTGGACATTTTTATAAGTTTTTATAAGTTAACATGGTGTAAAGGCCAGGAGGGCTAGATTTGCAGTGATTCATGCAAATTTATTTATGAAAATGTTTAATGATATTTTTAAGCAT
Source organism: Protopterus annectens (assembly GCF_019279795.1). NCBI lineage: Eukaryota > Metazoa > Chordata > Ceratodontiformes > Protopteridae > Protopterus > Protopterus annectens. Next base: position 888,886,992 of record NC_056734.1, read on the forward strand.
TTTACTGGTGATCTATTTTTAATTGTTAAGGGACAGAACAGCGAGTTTCTACCTTTTTTTGAGAGATGCAAGATAACAAAGTTGGTATTTTTTTTTTATAAAATACTCAGACGGAGAACAACACATTTACACATTGTTATCATTTACAGATGTAATGGAGCTCTCTTTACCTCCTTATATAGGGAAACATCTACAAACTATTCTTTTCTGTATGTGATGGGTATATGTATGCCCAGCCCCACACTTATTAGAATCTCCTCCATTTGTCTGTGCATGGAGGAAAATTGATTTTTAAGTAGGCTCAGGAGATATAATATGGATAGATTATTAGGCAGATGTTTAATGAAGGGTTTTTAAAAAGAAGAAAGGCAGGTTATAGTCTTCAGGTTAAATTATAAAGGAAAGAGTAATTTTTTAGTGGATTCTCAGGAAATATATTTTTCACATGTTATGCCTAGTTTGTGGAAAATGTGTGGAGCATGCTAAGGAAATATTGGCATATTATATAACTGGATAACACATTAGGTGATAAATTACACTGTAAATTGAAATTATGGCATAGGAATTCTCACTGTATTATGGCTAAGACTGTATAAACTCAAGCAGATCATAGAAATGTTGATGGATGCAAGGCTGGAAAGTGTGTGTGTGTGGCAGGGGGATATTTAGAGAGGACTCATTCAGAGCATACATATGTATAAGTTTAAACCTGCTGGACTGCTTAAACTGTTACTGTAAAGCTGTGGTCTATTGTTTGAAATGTCCTTGTAGACTATAATATACAAGGCAAAATAAACATCCAGTAAGAACCCATTTTTTTAGAACTTTTGAGGGATATAAGAAATCATTCCCAAGACAGCCCACTTGTGGTATATTTTGAACAAAAACATGCATAAGCAGTAGCCAAAAAATGTATCTTACTATAAAAGGTAGATACACACTGCTATAGAGATGCCTGTACTGCTCACCAGAGTGGGTAATGCCAGTGACATCACAATGCCCTGACAAGCTCATGACAGGCATCAGCCTTATATAATGGACTATCATGCTAGTTCCTGTAGAGCAGATATAAAAGGTTCTTACTTTCATGTCTGTAGTAGGCAGGAGGTCTACTGGAACAGGCTCCTGAAGAAGATATGTCCGCTCTATTTGCACATCACTTGGCATACATCATCTAATAGCAACCATTCACATGCAAAAGTATCAGTCATGAGGATTCACTGAGCTACAGGCCTCGCAAGCAGTAGTCAAAAGCACCATGTGTACAACTCTCATTAGTTAGGGTATGGTCATGGACAAGTATCCTGGTACTGCCTGGGTACTATAGAGCAAAGCATTTCAGCAGCAATTCAGAGACATTCACAGAAAGTAACAGAGCTTTGAGGCCCATTTTAAAGCAATAACAAGTACAGCTTCCATACTGCAGAAGACCACATTAAGAAGAGTAAGGGCAGAACACAATTTCATTGCTGCATGACAGAGATAGAGAGGAAACCAAAGCCTGGGTATGACAAAGCACAGGGCACACAAGGTAATTGGCCAGCTGGAGGAGTTCACCATGACAGGGTTCATGGCACAAAGACACAACAGGTAAATGTCCAGATATGGGAGGGGTCACCACGGTAAAGAACACAGCATGAGGGCATGTCATTGAAACACAAGAAACGAGGAGGTATAACTGGAGTATTGCCGAACCAAAGCCGCAAGCAGTCACGGACTAACGATGAGGGCATGTCAGGTAAAATGTCCTGGTTGGTGAAGGACACATGACAAAGAATGTAGCATAAGGCTATGACAGGTAAATGTCCACTAGATGGCCACACTATGGCCTAGGCACACAAACAGCAAGATATGCTGTACAAGAAACAATAACCTTCCATACATTGATCAAGGTATGGCAAAGTGTATAAATGGAGGGGAGAGGCACAAGATGTGCACAACACTACTGGCCATCAGCACAGTGCTATAAGATGGTGGGCAGTGATAACATGGGAGTGAGGTGTAGGGGAAGGTTAGGGATAGTCAATACAAATGAAGAAAATATGGCACCACTGTACAGAAGGAGGGGAGTTTTGAGACAGTGATTGGCCAAGAGTAGTCCCCCCCACCACACACACAATGACTGACAGGTGCACATGTTTTGCCAAGGGCCAAAGACAGTTGTTAAGACTGTTAAAGCTTGCCATTCAAGAGGGGGAGTTGTTACTATAGGCCATGTGCACACATAGCATGTGCATCCTGGAGAAAGGTAAAATTGATAAGGTTTTCTGGGATCAGATAGGGCAATGAATGACAAAGCACATCTGTTCTGTGAATGACCATAATAGGACACTAGTATATATGAGCTGTAGGGTCATTTATATGATTCCGCTTGTCAAGACCAATGACCAAAGCACTGAAAGAGAGCGCTTGGTGGAAGAGTCCTTCGGTTCTTGGTTACCATGTATTTTGGCAAGTGAGTTAATCTCACACCTGGTGGTGTTACATGTGGAAGCTGGGCTTGTGATGACCATGACTGTGTCTGTAGGGGAGCACCAGGTTAGTAACAGCAGGTATATTTTAAACTGTGCACTGACCTACATGTAAAAAGGATTAATTCAACAAAACACTTATGTACATCTGCATACAAGGTACATCAGGTATGTAACTGTGACACCCCTCATCACACAGTATGTGTATGTCCTTGTACCATTTACATAATTACCACATACAAGAATGTAGGCAATGGGTTGGGGGAGTGAGACATATGTTCCAGCACTGCCAGACATATCTTATCTTGATGGTTTCCCATATTCTATTGGTTGAGAGATCACCATAACAACACAGCATATGACAAATAGCAGCAGGTCATTTTTGGCTGATAACAATGGCAAATGCATATGGCACAGATAGATGATACAGTGGCACTGCCAGCACTGATAGATGATACAGTGGCACTGTCAGCAATGCTAACACTAGAGGGCATGCAAGCATTCCCCACATGCAAGGTGAAAGTGTAGAGGTAGGTCAAACATCTGGTACCTCCTGTGTTTCAGCAAAGCATTTCCTGTAAGTGTTAACCCCACCCAGGACATGAAGGAAAGACCACCACACATAGTACGTATCATCCGTACTACTTCCAATGTGCTTGCCCTCATCACAAGGGGAAAGGCATGTTGCTACACATCACTGCATGATGCCATGGCATTTCCTTGAATCTGGGTACTACATATCATGTCAGTCAGCAGATGTGCAGGTCCATGATACATGCACAGGGAGCTAATGCACTTGCCATGGTAGTCATGATGAACAGGGTTGCTGCAGCAGTTTTTACAATGTCTTTATACAGAACACCTCCATTGATGCTGTAATACATCTCTAAGGCAGTACTGCAATGCTTTCAATATATAGCTGCTTTTGTAGTACCACATTGTTGAATATGTCAAACACCAAGAATATACTGATTGATAGTCTCAGATGCAATGCAAAGTACATTGCACAAAAAGATGTATCTAAATATCAGAAACATTCTTTTAGGAGTTTGAAAACATGCTTGACAATGTTACGAGTCTGTGAATTTGCAGCACTCCATTAATTTCAGTTATGGTCTAGGATTTCGAATAGGGTTGCCGGTCATGGTTCTAAGGCATATCCAACATCATCTACAATACATAAGAGTGGATACCATCAGAAGTGGCCTGCTGCTTACTTTAATAGGAAATACATATCCTGGCCTATGTACTTGGTAATATATATACCTATCAAATAGATGACTCTGTGGGAAGTCATCCTTCACCAAATCTTGGTAGAGGTCACACATGCACCAGATGAGGGAATTATGGGATTTAAGTGCCAAACTCTACATAATACCCTGCTCATTGCACAGCACCTGGAAACTGCTTGTGTGGAAGCATTTCCAGTGTACACACATCATTCTCCATGTGGAACAAGATGGGTCTTGATTACAACATGGATGGAATCAATGGTCTCTAAAGGCTCAGGAAAAAGGTGCTAAGTAGTAAAGTGCCAGCAAAGTGCTGGTTCTCTTCTCTGTCTACACAAAACATGTGACAATAGGAGGCACTGCCAGCCATGCCAGGAGAAGTGGGGCAGTGAATGTGTCACATATGCAAGCGCAGCTAGCTGGAATTTTGTAAATAATGATATGTTATTTGTATATCAGACTGATTTGTACAGACATTTGTGCTGATAATGCATTTGTGAAGTTTGCCTTTGTTAAAATGTATCAACAGTGCACCCTGTTGGAAAGAAAAGAGATGTACATGCATTATTGTAGCCTATAAGGCATAACAACAAACCAAACATACTAGTCATTGGTGAGTCAATAGTGAGACACACTGATGTCCCCCTCACCAGGCTCAACAAGGAGAAGGTCATGGTCAGCTGTTTGTCAGGTGCTAGAATTCACCACATCATGCATGCACTTAAGTCTCACCACAACAGGTACAAGTATGACTCTGTCATTGTCCATGTTGGTGTGAATGTCTTGAGATGTTCCTCCCTAGACTATATGAAGAGAGACATGATTGAGCTTTCAGAATATGTGCTCCAGGCAGGTGTGACACTAGCCCTGAACAGCATCCTACCTTCACCAAGAATAATGCCACAACACCAACAAAAATGATTGGCTTCAACAACTGGCTTAGTTTCTGGTGTCTTTCCAAGGGGATCCAGTATCTGTCTGCCTGGGATGACATGGTTGACAGGCCTCGATGCTTTGCCAGAGATGGCCTCCACCTGTCACAACTGAGGTTCCGGATCTTGGCCAAGGCTCTTGACTCCCCCATTGTGCCTTTTATTTAGGCTATGTCCCAAAGACAAATCTTCCAATGTGAAAGATCTGTCAAAAAGCAAATTGAAGGTCATGCTGCTCAATGCTAGGAGCCTTAATCTGAAAGTGCACTCATTAGAGGATCTCCTCACACTGGAATATTCTGATGTCTGTGCAGTCACAGTAACATGGTTCAGGGCTGCAGAGAGCACCCCTGTCTTACCAGGCTATACCTCAGTCCACACTTTCTGACCCCAAAATGAGGTCATAAAGATTAAGGGTGGTGGAGTCCCATTCTTCATTAAAGACAAGCACACCTCCAGACTGGTTTAGCAGCATAATGCACTCGAATTACTACAGGGGCAATTTACAGTTGGCAAAACACCCATCCAAGTTATAGCCAGCTATAGACCCCCTCCACGTCTCAGGACACCCACTCCTCCTACCTGGACCTACCTGACTCCATGAAGGTACCCCCTAACACCCTGATCTTTTGTGACTTCAACTCCCCCACCATAGACTGGCTGAATTATTCCTGCACTAATGTACTCACCCAACGATTCCTTGACTTCATCAACTCTAATGCACTAGACCAGCTGGTCTCATCCCCCACAAGGGGAGATAACATACTGGACTTGGTTCTCACCAACATAGGTGACCACTGCACCAGTCCCATAGTATGTTCTTCCCTGGTGAGATCAGATCATCAGTCAGTCTCATTCAAAGTTTCTATCCAACCCACCCATTCCCCAGCCGTAACCAGGCTAAAAAAGTCCCAAAAGCTGTCTACACCCTCCTAAAGGAGAGTGTCAACAGCTTCACACCACCGCCCCCCTTAGAGGATGCAGTCATCTATGCTGAACAGTATTGCCAGTGCAGTATACAACCACCTGTACAATTGCATGGACTCAGCCATACCCAAAAGAACTAAAACCTGCTCCTCAAGAAAACAACAAATCTGTCTGGTGGACATCCTTCATCAACATGGTTTACAACAAAAGGAAGAAACTATTGTCCAAGCGTAAAAAGGAACAAATTCCAACTTGGAAAATCTCCCTCCTCTGCCTCAACAAGCAAATTATATCACTAATGAAAAACTCCAAAGCCAATTAAGAATTGAAGCTAGCCTCTGAAACAAAGGGAAACCACAAGTCCTTCTTCAGTTATGTTAGGAATCTCCATGGCAAAGCCCAAGTGTGTTCCGAATTTAGTACTTAATGGTACCATTTACACTGATCCTGCTGACTTCGTCAACCAGCTAGCTGATAGGTTCAGTGCAAACTTCACCCCTTATCACCCCCCAAAGGCCCAGTTGACATCCCCGATACTTGTCCCACACTTCACATATCCATAGATCAAGTGTTAAAGGCCCTATCCAAGGCAAACAACACAGCTTCCATGGGACCTGATAATATCCCAGGCTGTATTCTACACCATCTCCAGCAAGAACTAGCTTTGCCATTGAGCACTCTATTCAGCCACAGGTTAATTACAGGCTTCATTCCAGCAGAGTCGAGAACCGCCATTGTCATCCCCTTGCACAAAGGTGGTGCCACTACTGACCTAGGAAATTATCACTCCATTAGCTTGACAAGCCTGATCTGTAAAGCCATGGAGTGTATTATTATGGATCTCTTAAACAAGGAAATAGGCAATCTCCAAACACTCAACCCAACCCAATTCAGATTTGTCAGGGGCAGATCTTGCCTATTGAACCTGGTTGACTTCTTTGAGAATGCCACCAAGGCCCTGGATGAGAGAAAGTCAGTACATACATCTTACCTTGACATGGCCAAGGCCTTTGACACAATCCCCCACTCAGACATCATCAAAAAGCTAACACAATTTGGTGTTGATCCCTATCTTGTTAGATGGGTGGCCAACTGCCTCACAGATAGGACTCACATGATCAAAATAGGCACCACCACCTCCAACAGCAGACCTCTCACTAGTGGTGTCCCTCAGGGATCTGTCCTGGGACCCCCTGCTTTTGGCATCTACTTCTCATAGGTCCAGGCAAAGACAAAGGGCCTGTGGCTAACCAAGTTTGTGGATGACTGCAAGTTGGGTGCTGTCACTGACTCCCCAAATGACATTAACATACTGCAAGAGGGTCTCACAGCTACAAATAACTGATGCCAAAGTCATGGCCTTAAGTTAATTGCAAACAAATTTATTATCATACCATTCGGCAAAAACATGGCCCCTACTCATTACCACATTAACAGCAACCCCCCCCCCCCAAGCATGCGACCCATGGTGAGAGACCTGGGTACTCAGGTTGAAAACAATCAAACATTGGACGATCATGTGGCGTCAGTGGTCAGAAAAGCCTTTTACTTGGTTCATCTCATAAGTAAAGGGATTGCATGCAGAAAAAAGGAGGTTATTACTCCTCCCTCATTAGACCTATAATTGAGCAGAAAGCCCCATTTGGTATGTACCTCTACAAACACCTGCAGCAACTGGAAAGGCCACAGAAATACCTCACAAAGAGAATCCATGGCCTCCAATACCTGTCCTATGCAGACAGGCTCAAATTACTATCACTTTACTCGGTATCATACAGATTGCTCAGAGGTGATCTGTGTCTCGTCTACAAGGCAATATCAGACCCTGCCCAATATCAGACCCTGCCCTACTGGAGATGCTCCATACCCATAAGTCTAACTCCTCGCATATCACTCGCTCGATAGGCCTAAATCTAATATTCGGCATTAAATAAACCTGCTGGACAGTCAGGTTCGTCTCCCAGAGGCTGCCCCATCTATGGAATAGACTTCAAACAGAGTACCTCGCTGACCCTCTACAAGCGCAACCTTGATGAGTAAACTTGTCCCAGGGGTTCCACCTTTGTCCCTCATTGACAGGGGCAACAGGTGCTGACTAAGGTTTCTTTTTTGGGGGATAAACCCTTGCCTAGGCTTGTAAGGGCCTCAGGGCAATTTATCCTAGTAATCTCCTATGATCCTATGTAATGGTTTGAATGTATATGTTTTACAGAGAAAACTGGAAGAAAAGAGGTTACGCTCAGTCCCAGCAAACTTTGGGAAAAATAGCTGAATTTAAACTAGACCTTAAAGATTGCATCTTACAGTTCTAGTTGCAGCCAGAGAGAAAATGTCTGGGAGATCAAGTATTAGAAATCCTTTTTTATTGTCTCTAGCATGGAGGTAATTGCTACTCTGGAAGGAGCGATGTTTGAAATTGTTTTATGACTTCCAGTAGCAGCAACAGATTGTTAGAGAAAAATGTATCTCTCATGATTATTCTGCACAAAATGCATATTAACTTACAATTTCTTCACAAATATGTTTGATGAATTATTTAATATTTGTTCATGTTAAAAATATGTAGTATAGCTGCATTGTTATACAAACCACAAATACGTATTGTAGCTCTGAGTGTTTCACAACTGCATTCTAATATCAAGCTGTAAAATGTATTAACAGATGACTGAAGGTAAATAATGTGCTGAAGGAGTTAAGGGATATATACTATGCTATGCAGAGTCTGGAATGTTCAGGAAGGGGGAAAAGTACACAATGTGAAAAAGATTTTGTTTTATCCAAGTTCTGACCTTCCCAGGCTGGGATGGGTAGTTACAAGAAATGTTGGGAAGTTAAAATCTTACTGGTACTGGAATATACAAGGTCAAGAAAACAAGGCTGAGTAACAAGTCAGATGACTTGTGTTTTGCTAAAACATTATTGTTATTAAAAACATGATTATTGAGTGTTCAGGCGCAGCACTAAGCGAGAAGCACGAGGGTCTGCAGAGATCCTATTTGTCCATGTCAGTATTCTGCATGCATGATACTGATAAGAAAAGAAAATACAATTAAGTGTGTATTTTTGCTGCTTGGAGGGACTGATTTTAAATTGTGATAAGTCTCCCACCGCTGACATATGTGGATTTAAATAAAGAGAAAATGTTTTGCACATCCTGAAGAGTTATTCTTGACTCAAGACTAAAAGGTAATTAACGTTATTTATGTAGATTTTAAACTGGACTTTAACAAGATCTAAGCAATGCTTTTGTGTGTGTATTGTTAACACATAGCTGCTAAAATCCTGGCAGCTTCTAGTGTGTGTCTGTCAGCTACTTGGATCAGGGGCACAAAGTGCTGGTTTCACAGAGAGGGTGTGGGAGGACTTAGCTTGGAATCCCATCTAAGAACCAAATCTAAGCTCTGCCAGTGGGGATTCTTTTTGGGGGTCTGGACAGTAAAGAGAGGAACCAGTCTCTGGACTGAACGTGTTCTCTGGGTGGTCTTAAGGAAAATTGTGCCTGATGTAGAGAGGTCTGCATCTGGAAATACTGAGTGTATCCATTTATATTCCAATTGAGCATCCCTCTCCAGTGTCAGTGATGAGGATTCAGGCTCCTGATTACTGGCCCAGACTGGGGATGTCACAAACCATATATGGTTCTTCATATGCTGCAGCATCACATCAAGGAACTAACATAGGATATATGAGGCAGATGTCTGAAAAATTGCTTAAGAACCCCTCTGTTAGATGCATAATATACAAGCCATTATGTACACTGGGATAAGTGGTCCACACTTCTGTCTTGATTCCATATGTGAGTGACACATGCTACTATCATCTGTATGGTCTCTCTGTCCGCATGGTAGTGATCATCATTGTCCTGGTCATGATTAAAGTGATGGTACCCTCTGTGACATCAGGGAGATGAAAACCAACACCTGTACACTGGTTCTAACAGCAGCTATTGATGTGCTGCATAGGTAAGGCTGATGCTATTTCTTGCACATTAAAATGAGCAAAGTTCCAATACACCAAGAAATCCCTGCATTCAAAATACGAGTCTCTCAGCTCTTAGCACTAGAGTTGTACATTTCTGAATCACTCTGCCATGTTTAATGTCATAATTTGCATATGTAGGTAATCTCATTAGCATGACAGCACTCATCTGCCAATCATTGTGTGCTCATTTGTATACCATCAATACTGTGTTATTTTTCATGTAACACATTCATGCTACATATTCAACTAAAATGCTCCCTGCCAGAAAGCTGCTAATCATTTCACTAATTTATGTAATATTATACACACTATTATTTGAATATTTCCATGTGTATAGTTTCCCCTCACAAAAGTACTACCTCACTAAACTACTTCATGACTTCACAATAACGAGTAAGTCTTCACAAAAAAGAAAAAAAATTCACTCAGGTCAACATGCCAGACTTGGCTAGCTAAAGCACACCTTGACCTTAATTAATCTTATCAGTACAGTACAAGTGGAAAATCTAGGTACGTTCTGCAACATCTCATTTACCTAGAAGCCTCTGATACATGTAATGAAGGGAAGGGATAACAAATTTATGTGGGAATAAAAAAAAGCCAAAGTCCTAGAACAGATGCAGATAGGATTCAACCCAAAAAGTCCTATCAAAGTTGTTGTTGTTTATCTTTCAGCTTTTTCCCGGTAAGGGGTCGCCACAGCGGAACTCTGGTCCGCTAATGATTGGCAGTAGATTTTTACGAAATGCCGAGGTGCCAGCTCGACGTCCAACCTTCAATGAAGGCACGCCCATTTACACACGCATGTCTTTCGAACGCTACCCAACTGCAGGGAGGACATGCAGACTCTACACAGAAGGCACTCCCAAGCCAAGCCAAGAATCGAACGGGAGAACCTCTTGCTGTGAGGTAACAATGCTACCGCTGTACCACCGTGGCATAAGTACCAAGTGTAAAAAGACATTTATAAAACTTCAGTACCAAGAAATTGTGGGACCTGCACATAGAAAATATTGTATTGCATCATTTCATAAATGCATCGCACCTCACAGTGCTGAAAGTTTATCTTTTACGGGAAATACTCATTCCTCCTATGGAACACTGACATTGAAAGTTTGCAAATGTCTTTCAGCACACTGACTAGCTATTAATATTAAGCTCCAAATCCCTGTTTGTATACCTTGTGGATGTACACCTTCTGTACTTTGTTTTCCCTGTTAGTAGCTTTCAAGAAAAGCTTTAAAGAAATGCAGTATTCTGATCCACATACAGATTACAATTATATCTACAGAGAGAACTTAACTAATGATTAGCTTATGAATCCTTTAGTTCATGTATCAGAATAAGCCATCTCTACTTACTGTTCCCTCATCCTGTTTAAGCACATTTTGCCTGTCTTAGAAGAGGTTACCCAAATATTTTACAATTTGTTATTCAGTCTCATCTCCACCTGCACTACACAGTCGCACTTCAGTGTTTTTCTAGTGAATTAAGTCTTTGCACACACACAGTCTGATTTCCCATACATCTTACCACTCAATGGATAGGTTCTGTAAATTGTCAGAATATGAGAACCCAGGTGTGATAATATCTCTGTCTCTTGTAAAATGTCATGTCAGAATGATGCCATATCTCAGGAAGCAGTACAGCTAACTGTTTTTGATTCTTAACTGCATTACTACATCTCAGAGAAGAAAAAATGACCATGTTATAGCTAACCACCACAGCAATAAATCTTGGAACTCCTGCTGCAGAATCTCTGACAGCTGGCCTGACTTCCACAGATTAGCACCCTTTTCCACATCTAAGTTGGGCAGATGCCCTTGCCATCTGCATGTCAGGATGTTAGTCGTATTAACAGGGACATATATCTGCACCACCTTTGGTTCTTTTTTGCCACAATCTGCCCAAAATTGGCTGTATTGTTCTGAAAGCATCAATAGTCTTTCAGAAGTAGCAAATAAGTATCCCATTGGTGAACAATAATTAGCTACCTTTTGTATCTCTTTTTTTTTTCAAAACACGAAAACTGTGTTGTGTATAGGGAATAGATCCTGCATAAGAACATCTACAAGTGTTTTTTTTTTTTTTTTCTCAAGGCCTAAGTAAGACATTTCAAATTGTCCCCATTATGCAAAGTTTAATCAGAAGATGATCAAGCAGAGAGAAAAATCTTTTCAGGGACACCTAACCAGAAAGTTGGGCAGGTTGTCCAAGACCATCATACCACTGAAAAATCTCACTTGGTGTGCCTTATTGGAAAAAAAAAAAAACGTGTTCTAAAGAGGAGTAGAAATGGTAGGCAGATTACTTTATATCAGAGCCTATGGCCTCTCCCCGCAGATGAAAGTTTTCCAGTCTGATGAGGCACATTTGTAGCCCCTGACTCAAACATATAGTTTGATCCACTGCCATTGTGTGGTTGATAGTACAATGTCCACAGCTGAATAAATTCAGAAGCCAGTCAGTCCAGAGGCCTCTCTGCAAGCCTTTGCTTCTGACACCAGCATTATTGTATTGGGAGAACCCAGATATTCTCTTGGTCTTTGTCTATCAGGACATCAACAATTCCAAAACGGACGTCTTGGATGCCTGCACTCATCCCACGACCCCTAAAGTAATCTCTACTGCCACATTTAGGACAAAACTATCCAAATAAAAACAGATATCTGCCAGTGTGCCAAAGCATGAAATGGGCAGGTCCTCTTCCCAGGCACCTTTGGTGATCAAATGTCCTCCTTCCATATCTGTGTATGACACCGAGAATGTCCTGTCCTCTGCTTCTCTCATTTTTTGGATACTGTGAACAGAATGAAGGATCACTTCAAACAGCAGGTTAAGGAATTCTCTTTAGCCCATATCAGATAAGGGGCAACTTTCAGCCCTGCCTGATCCTAAACCCTTAGCCATACCTCCAGTCATTGAAGCCTTGGAGGATGCTTTGCAAATGCATGGCATGACTAGATTCCCAATGTCCTGCTCTCATGAAGCATAACTATTTTACAGGGTTGGTAATTTCCTTCAAATACCTGTATGAAAACCTTTATTGCAGATGCTGTTCTGGTGCCCATGGATTCCAGCCAGGGAAAACAGCTATGGCTCCTACTAAGCAAAATTCTTGACACATTTAGGAAGAAAATCTACACTTCTGCTACCCTGGCCTCAGGGTCCTTAACTGACAAACACACATGCTGAAACACCAGGGGAACTTACATCCAGCTGAATGAAATGACTGAGGAGATAAAGGACTAGGACGTGAAAGTGAAAATGAAAGTGCTAGGCCTATGCAACCTTAGTATGCAGGTGGTCAAACGCTCCATTAAATGTGAATATGGTGTAGTGGATGTGTTGTGCAGGCAGCAACTACAGGGTCAGTCTTGAGAAGGCATGCTTGGTTGAGTAAACAACTGCTTCTAGTCCATGCTAAAACAAACTTCCTGAATGTTCTACTGAAGGAGGAAGTTTAATCAAGACCAATGAAGAAAAGGCCTTCAAAACAGCTGAAGGCTAAGCGGTCTGCAAAACAGCTATTTTATTACACATGAATACAACAAAAACTGCACTACAAATAGCTGTCTTCTATCACAAACAAAAAAATAAATAAAACAGAAGAAGGTTAAGAAAGACCATTATAAGATGACATGGTAACCTGAATGCATAGGGGCCTGATGGCCAAGAACCCACGAGGAAAGAGCTGTGACTTACCCATACTCATCTAGCCACCTGCCCAAAATCTCACACAAAAAATCCTCTCCAAATTCTTCTTTCTAAGACCTTTTCCACAAAGAGGAGAGAGGAATGCTATGGCATTTTTTGCCAAACAACTAGAGAATATCACCCAAGACAAATGGGGATTTTAAGGCAGGGATACAGACTACAGTTTGAGAAGATCAATGTTCTCGGGTATTCACCTAGTCCCCATGTACCAACCTAACTTAATCCAGCCATGTTGAAAGAACTATTGCTGCAGACAGACATATAAAGACTACCAAATGCAGCAGTATGGAGAGGCTCCTACTTCAAACTGTTCCTATTTCCAAGCCAAGAAGGCACACTGACACCCATCTGCGAACCTTTGAAGCAAAGTAAGTGTCTAAAGATACCAAAACTCAAAATGTTAAAATTGCAGGGCCTTCTACTTCTTTTTCCACAAGTATACATGGTCATCCTACACTAAAAGGTACTTAACTAAACATACATATAACTAGAGAATGAACAATCCACTTAGGATGACCAAGGCTCCAACCATAGGCAGAGAACAGTAACCAAGTCCAATATTAGCTGCAAAAAAACAGCTTTATTTTCTTCCAAACAGCAAAATTCTAGAGGTTAGCACTTTTGTGGTTGTATCACACTTTATCAGACCATAAAAAGCTGTTAAAACCATGAATTAATATAGGAATTCAATAAATCAATCATCTTATCACTATGTTGCACCAATTAATAACTTAAAAATATATACACATACTTAAAGATGCATTGGCACATACCTCTATATTCTTGCCTACAAACAAAGGTTGCTGTGCTTGTATTAATAACAAACATACAAATATATACTCTAAAACATCATATAAAATGTGAAATATATATATATAAATGCAAATAATTACTATTAAAACACTGTCCCTTAAATTAATAATCACATAAATATGAATATATACTAAAACATCATACACACATATATATATATATATATATATATATATATATATATATATATACTGAAATACAAGATGTGTAGAATGAATGAAAACTATATCTCCATATATATAGGTGTATAAATACAGATAATTACAGTCAAAAGCAGTCCCTTGAAAAAGCACATGTACTATGTAAATAAATAAATTATATTACTTAAACTATATGTGCACCTTCATATTTATGAACATCCTACATTCTAAACAGACTATAGTTTTTTTGAATAAAAATCACTAGATTAAGTACACCTTCCATTTTCCACAGGGGCTTCTATTTTTTAGAAAGACTTATATATTTTTAAGATAGGTGTCGAGGGTATTCTATCAATCGAGCCTTTGCTCCTGTCTGCCCTCAGTCTAATGATCCAACTAGTCTTTGAAGTTTCTGTGCAGTTTATCAAGTCACCCCCTCTTTCATTCTCATAAACCTGCTCTAACACCTGAAACCTACTTCCAACCTGGATGTTTTAAGTACTTGTCCTTTTACTATATTATCAAATATGTAAGCTGGATGCATACTACCCCTGTGGAGAAGGGTGTTTTTGTAGCAATTCTTCCTATATGTACTTGTAGAAAAATCTCCTTCTATATTCTTATACTTATATCTATGAAATTAATTTTCTCACTAGAGAATTGCAATTTAAACTTCAAAAATTGTGTGTTAACAATCAATTCACTATGGCGCATTTTTAATTCTCTCTCATTTCCTTTCCACAACAGGAAATGATTGTCCACAAAACACTTATAGAAAATGATTTTATTTCATTTTCCTGATATAATCTGCTCCTTCTCCCACATCGCCAGAACCAAATTCGCGTAGCTATTGGCACTAGGCGTGCCCATCTCTACCCTTCGTTTTGTAAGTACAGGCAATGATCAAATAACATCACATTATGTGTTAGAATCAAATCCATAAGTAGACTGATTAGATCTATTTTCCTATGGTCACATGTAACATCAATAACTAAGTAGTCCCTTAACATCTCTATGCCTGTTGTATTTGGAATATATGTGAATAAAGAGCATACATCCATGGTTACTAATATAAGTGAACTCTTTTCCTCCTCTGTTTTCTCTAAAACTTCATACAAGTCCTGCAAAAATTGTTTTGTATCTCTTAGGATATAGGGATTACTATCTACCACTGGTTTAATAGATCTTTCTACATAAATAGATAAAGACTATGTAAGCCAATTCCTGCCTGACACTATCGGTCTAAGAGGGGGTTTATATAAGTTCTTATGTATTTTAGGCAGACCTTGTATTACTGGTGTCAGTGGTTTGTGTACTGAAAAATGGTCATACAGGTCTCTATCTGTCCTTCTAACAAACAATCATAGTGCTGTTTCATGCTATTTACTATTCATTTTATCGCTAATTCCTGTATTGGTTTATATGTTCTTTCATGACCCAACAATTCCTGCATACTCTCTTTATACAAGGATGTGCCCATTATTACTATTGGGCCTCCCTTGACTGCAGGTTTAATTGTTATATTGCAATCTGATTGAAGCCCTCTCAGAGCCTGTTCCTCAATTCTCGATATATTACTTTTCATCCTATGCACACTGTCATTATTGTTTAATTTACTAAACACTTCATCTTCACACAGTTTAACAAATAAATCAACATTGGGATGTCCCACTGGCATAAATGTACTTGGCTTTTTAAAAACAGAAACATTATCATTATTTACATCTTTAAATAGCAGTTTCAATTGCAAATTTCTACTAAACATTTTTCAGACTAAAATAGTGTCTGTTATCTCTAGGGACTGTGTGGGAATAAAAGACAGTCCTCAATTTAATAGCGACAGTTCTGCTGATGACAGGCATCTACTAGATATATTCCAAACTAATGTTCCAGTCTCTTTTTCCAAATACGTTTGACCCTGGTTGGAGATTCTTGTGAATATTTCTGCTTTGTTCTGCTGTTCAAACAATCCCTTTGCTCCATAAAAGGATCTGGGAGTGTGGAAAAAATATATCTTGCCCTGTCTGGTTCGGCATCTGCTGGTTAGTAGCTCCTTTTGATACACTCTGTTGTTGAACCTCATTACATTCAGCATTTCTGCTCTTTAATGTTATATATCCTCTCTTTTCTGCTGCTCCTCCACCAAGAAAATGCTCACCAGTGCTGCTGTTGCCTTCCGTTTGGAGCCAAGACTTTCATTATCATTACTCCATTCCTTATCTCCTCAGTTTAACTGTCTAGTTTCCGTTTTGTTCTCAGAATAATTTACGGTGGATCTAGGTAGTTCTACTTGTTCTGCCCATGCTTTAGGCCATGCAAAGACATGACCCTCCTTAAAATCTGCAGTGTTGCGATCTAAAGTGTGGAACTTCTGTCTTAGAAGTTTATTTTCATATGCTCTTATTGATTTAAGTAAAATACCCATTCTCTCTAGTACTATCTGTGTTGGATAAGTGTCATATGTTCTATTTTCTTGCTTCAAAATTTCTTCTGCTATGGTTTTCCCCTCTATTTCACATGATTCAGTTAGCAAACGCATGTAATTAAAACTTGTTTCCAAGTTAAGCTGCTGCCACTTGTAAAGTAATTCAGGCTGTCTTTCTCCCTGAGTGGGCATTTTTAATATTCTAAGTCCTCTCATTATTACTTTATGTTTCAAACAAGCTTCCAGGTGATAGTTTTGAGCCTGTATTCTTTTCCATTTATATAACACATCTTCTAATACATGCACTTCTTTTAAAAATTGTGTCTAGTCTATATCAGGTGCTTCATTTCCTTTTCTAAAGTCAATACAAGTCGGATTAAGTAATGGGTTATCTTTGCTCTTAGTTTGCTCCAGCATCTTTGCATATTTGACAAAATTAGGCATATTCCCTTTACATAATTCATTACCATTCTGTGTTGATCTCTCTATGTCACAATTTGAGCCTTTTCTCTCTGCCATTGTCACTGCTTGCAAACCACAAAAGTTCTCCTGATTAATGTACACAAATTGAGTTCCTCGCTGTGTAAATGGAGCTTGGAGCCAACATCACAGAATGAACAATCCACTTAGGATGACCAAGGCTCCAACCATAGGCAGAGAATAGTAACCAAGTCCAATATTAGTTGCAAAACAACAGCTTTATTTTCTTCCAAACAGAAAATTCTAGAGGTTAGCGCTTTCCTGATTGTACCACACCACTTCATCAGACCATAAAAAGCTGTTAAAACCATGAATTAATATAGGAATTCAAAAAACCAATCATCCAATCACTATGTTGCACCAATTAATAACTTAAAAATATATACACATACTTAAAGATGCATTGGCATATACCTCTATATTCTTGCCTACAATCAAATAAATGCCCTAGCCAAACATGTCTCCCTCACTGATCCATCGCATGTTTTTAAGTTTCAGGTGTTAGAGCGGGTTTATGAGAATGAAAGAGGGGGTGACTTGATCTGCACAGAAACTTCAGAGACTAGATAGATCATTAGATTGAGGTTGGACGGGGCAAAGGTTTGAATGACGGAATACCCTTGAAACCTATCTTAAAAAATAGAAGCCCCTGTGGAAAATGGAAGGTGTACTTGATCTAGTGATTTTTATTCAAAAAACTATAGTCTGTTTATAAAGTAGGATGTTCATAAATGTAAAGGTGCACATATAGTTTAAGTAATATAATTTATTTATTTACATAGTAAATGTGCATTTTCAAGGGACTGCTTTTGACTGATATTATCTGTATTTATACACCTATATATATATGGAGATATATTTTTCATTCATTCTACACATCTTGTATTTCAGTACATATATATATATATATATATATATATATATATGATGTTTTAGTATATATTCATATTTATGTGATTATTAATTTAAGGGACAGTGTTTTAATAATAATTATTTGCATTTATATATATATTTCACATTTTATATGATGTTTTAGAGTATATATCTGCATGTATGTTATTAATACAAGCACAGCAACATTTATTTGTTTGTAGGCAAGAATATAGAAGTATATACCAATGCATCTTTAAGTATGTGTATATATTTTTAAGTTATTAATTGGTGCAACACAGTGATAGGATGATTGATTTTTTGAATTCCTATATTAATTCATGGTTTTAAGAGCTCTTTATGGTCTGATGAAGTGGTGTGATACAACCACGAAAGCGCTAACCTCTACAATTTTGCTGTTTGGAAGAAAATAACGCTGTTTTTTTGCAACTAATATTGGACTTAGTTACTATTCTCTGCCTATGGTTGGAGCCTTGGTCATCCTAAGTGGATTGTTCATTCTGTGGTGTTGGCTTCAAGCTCCATTTACACAGCGAGCAACTTAATTTGTGTACATATATATAACTAGGATGGACATACAATTTCTTAGATTCAGAGAAGGGCGATGTCATTAACAGTTCACCTTTGGTTCATCTACTGCACCCAAGTGTTTGGTTCCAGTCATAATCTACTTCAGAACCAACAGAATTCAGATACATCTTTACCTGGACTACCGACCCATTAAGGCACCAACACTAGATGAGATTCAATGGGCTCTACAAATTACTTAGACTTGTTTTTACAATGTAGGTCTCTTTTTAAACATTTCAAAATTCAGTCAAGTACTCAACAACAAATCCTGTTGATAGTGACACTGCTGGACAGAAAGCATGAGAGAGGCTTCCTTCCCTCAGGCAAACAGTTTTGTCCTGTCAGCATACTGTGCTCTACACATCAAAGAAAATGACTTCAAGAGAATTCCTAAGAGTGGTGGGCTAAATGGCCTCTTATATTCACTTACTTTATCATGGGAGCAGAAGTACATTCTTGAAAAATTTACTTTACTGCTATTTAAGCCAGTTTACTTCTACCCACCTGTAGCTATTTAGCATGGAAAGCTGTCCTGTTGGTTGCAGTTCCTCCTGCTTGAAGGATTTCAGGAATGAAGGCCCTCATGTGCAAAGAGCCATTACTCATCTCCTACTAGGATGGTATTGTCCTATGTACTAAGCCTACCTTTATGTCTATGGTGGTTATAGAACACTTATTAAATCAGACTACACACCTCCTTGTATTTGTGTTATCATCTGAGACAAAAGGCGAAAGGATTTTAAATTCCCTTGGTGTGAGCAGACAAGTGAGATTTTACTTGAACATGACAAAAGAAATTATAAAAGAATCTGAACAGCTGCTCATTTCATTTGCAAAGGGTAAGGAAGGGAAGTCTGTTGGTAAAAAGAACATATCCAAATGGCTAGCACACTGTATTTACTTCTGTTAATCCTTTCATGGCAAATCTGTGCCTGGTTACATTAGGGTCTATTTCAAAATTCAGAAGAGGGAAAATGCCAAACGTGAAAACATCGAACCCAAAATATCGAATGATGGAAATAGCGAAGCCCCGGAACATCAAAATCTTACCTAGGGCAAGATTTTGGTAGGCCATTCCGTGGCTTTGCTATTTCCGCCACTGTGGTGCGAGAGTTATGGACCTTAGGGATAGGGTGTGGGTTAAGATAAGTGGATAGTTAGTAATGTACGTATGGTGTAGTGTAGGGTTGTGTTTTGTTAACTGTATGTGTGTGCATTAATTAGTTTGTGTATAGATTAGTAGGGTATGTGTGCGATAGTTACGGGCTTTAGGGTTAGGGTGCAGGTTAAGGTAAGTGGATAGCTAGTAATGTATGTGTGGTTTAGTGTGGGGTTGGGTTTTGTTAACTGCATGTGTGTGGTTTATTTATTTTGGTGTGCTTGTGTTGTGTGTATGTTTCTCAAAACAGCAATTTTTTTCCCTGGGAAAAAATTTGCTATTCTGAGCATTCGATGTTTTCAATATTCGAAATTCCAAGTTCGAACATATGGTGTTCGACATTTTGGAATTTTGAATATATGATATAAACCCTTACATTACAGACCATTCCATTATTACCACTGCTGTAACCACTTTCATCATTTGGAAAGGAGTTCATCCATACCCCATTAGGAGGTTAACATAATGGTTAAGATGTTTACATCACAAACACAAGGTAAAGGGTTTGATTCTCATTTTGTAAATGGGGGTTTGCAAAATGGTTAAGTTGTTTACCTCACAGACAAGAGGCACAAAGTTTAATTTTCATTAACAGGAAAGTGGCTAGGCTTAAAATGGCCCAAAGGGCAGCTAGCCTAGTACTTACCTATAAACCTATACCTACTATTTCATTAAAGCAGCTACATGGGTATCTGTCCCCATATCTCCAGGGACTATAGTCTAGACAATGTATTTAATGTCAGGGCCACATTTGCCAGGGGTTCCTACAAACTACTCCTCTCAAGGCCCAGCCACATACTAGTCTGTACATTTTGGGACTCTCCCAAGAGTTATTACTGCAACAGTGGATTATATGAGGAACATATTGCAGTTGACTTAGGAAAGTAGAGTTGTATAAGTTGCTTTTACATGTAATAACAGATGTTCAACTTACCCACTGCTGCAGTAGGCTTTTAGGCTGCATTGGTTGTGTCTTGCCCAACACAACAACCGGCCAGTTTCCAAAAGCCCACAATTCCATTCAGACTACTGACTGGTCAGTCCCCCTGAGAAAAGAAAATCAGCAGTCAGAATAGAAAATCTTTAGGACTTTCTTGCCTAAAAGGTAGGCAGCAGCATACTTGTCTAAACTAAACAAAGAAGAAATAATCACCAAAGTAGTTCCCAACAACAACTAGATATAATACTAGAGGAATGGAAGGTGGGTGCAACCACTGCAGCAGTGAGGAATTCGAACATCAAATGTTATGGGTAAGTGTAGCTATTACAACCATACTATGTTCATTCCCACTGCAGTAACCGTTTGGGCTATATGGGTTGATTAGCAAAGCGTATCCATCCTGGGAGGAGGAGGAAGGATATGGATCCATTAGCATCTGGAGAATGGTACTATCAAATCATCTCCTGGATCTTGAAAAGGAATCCAGCTGGATATCCTTTGTAAATTTATATACTTGGGACCATGTAGCCAGAATGCTTCTACAGTCAACCCCTTTCCAGTATGCTACTGAAAAAGATAAGTCCCTTGTAGAGTAAACCTTGATACTGCCTGGAGCTGGTTTACTATGATGGGTGTAGCAAAAGGCAATAGCTGAGGACAACCATCTGGAAATAGTCTGTTTTGACAAGGGTTGTCATGTCTTTGTCCTGCATAAGAAATAAATAACAGATCAGCTTTTCTAAAGGACTTGGTTATGTCAAGACAGTACCTGAGCTGCCTATATACACCAAGAGTATGTAGAATCCTTTCTCCCTGGTTTTGAAAGTTAGGATAGAACTCTGGGATACTGATGGCCTGATTCAAAGTAACCTAGGAAACAACCTTAGGCATGAAAGAGTAGTTCGTTCTTAATGTCAGCCTATTCCTATGGAATACCACATGACATTTTGAAACTCCCATGCCCTTCTTGCACAGAGAACAACAACACTTTTCCATATAATGAACCTTAAATCTGCCTGATGTTCAGGTTCAGATGAAGACATGGTTAACTCTTTCAGCACAAAATTAAGATCCCAGAAAGGAGCTACCTGTCTACATGCTGGACCCAAGTGTAACACTCCTTACATAAACTGTTTTATTAAAAACATTGAAAAAAGTTGGGATCCATGAGCAGACATGCTAAAATAGTCACATGATATACCTTGACAGAGGAGTACAAAAGGCCACAATCCAGTAACACACAAATATTTGCAAACCAGTGGGATATAATCCCTGGAAGAGCACTAGTTATTATCTGCTGCACATCCTCTAAAAAAGGGGCATAAAAGGAATTTGAATGGAACCATCCTGGCAGTTAGCTGAAGATGTTTGAGATTGGGGGTGGATCAATCCCTCCCCCTGTCTTGTGTGAGAAGTTCGATTTGTGAGGAAGCTTGTGGTAATTGCCCTTGGCCAGTTCCATAAGAAGGGTGAACCAATGTTGCCTGGGCCAAAAAGGGTTCACCACAACCGTTTTGGACAGTCCTTCTCAATTTTCAGAATTACCCTAGATATCAGAGGAAAAGGTGGAAATACATAAATGAGCACAGGATTTTCTCCATTCACGCCCATACCTATATCTACAACTTCTGTGAATTCTGTGAAAAAAGGAAGAAGAAGGCATTACAAGTACTCCCTTTTCCCTGAGGCTCTGTGAACTTATGCATGGGATGTCATTGTGAAAAGGAACTTGACCTCCCGCAAACTTGCTTTTAACAATTTGTCTCTCTACATTTCCTCATGTAGTGGCTCAGCTGTTCCATTTTGGTAACGTGACTGCTCCTGAATATGAACATCCACAATAGTGGTGTTTCATCCACTGTGGTCAGTAAAGTGTGCAGTGACAAAGTCATTTTCAGCAACTTCAAAATGACCCACTTGAAAGAGCTTCCTACTGGTCTGAAGCTGAAGTATACACCACCTTCTGTTTAGGTTATGGAGAACATGATCTGTGTTTTTCCTTCTTTGTTTATTGAACTCTTCCCTTTGACAGTATATACACAGCAGAACAGAAATCTTACACCATATTTTAGTGTGCTAGTCTTTATCATGGTCTTCAAGCCTTTCAATGGCCCATCATAGCATCAACACTTAGAACTACAAAACTGTTTATTTTTTTCATAAATATATATATACATATATATATATGTATATATATATACATATATATACATATATATATATATATATATATATATATATATACATATACATATATATATATATATATATATACATATATATATATATATATATATATATACACATATATATATATATATATATATATATATACACATATATATATATATATATATATATATATATATATATACACACACACACATATATATATATATATATATATATATATACACATACATATATATATATATATATATATATATATATATATGCATTTGTTAATTGGGTACGAGTGAATTAATTGATTCTATTATTAGCTTTTTCATCTCATTCTCAGACTTTCACATTCTACTACTCTGTTCCTCTCTAATAAACATTATAGAGATTCTGCTAATCTATCACTGCTAACCATTACAGCCTAATAGTATTAACAATCAAATAATCACCACTAATTTCTACCCTCTTCAATAATCTCTCTCTCTCCTTCTCTGCCTTCATCCAACACAAGACTGACAGCCTAATATTTCTCCTAGCCATCCACAATGCTGCTGTGCAAATGTAATGTTTTATCTCTTACACTACTGACATATGCTACATCCTGCCATCACCACTTATACATTCACAGCTAGTCTTCCATGACCATAAATAGTGTCTCCACAGCCTGCAACTTATATAAAAGCTCTTATTAGACAGTTTTAGAAACAATTACCGATGGTTACGTGCTGTCTACCATAAGATAGGTTCAAGGTACAAAACCAAAGGTAAAAAATTCTTTCACATCCATCACAAAATACCAACCCTAACATTAAGTGGAGGCATCCATCCCAAACCTGGTCGAATATACCTTGCAGAGAGCTTCCTCACCACCCCCTCAAATCCTTCACCTCTGCTGCTGCATCTCACCCCAGCAAACCCACAGGTCTTAATTTCATTAACATAAACATTAGAAGCATATGGAATAAAATACTAGAATTCCATTCCTGGTTAGCCTTCCACTCTCTCTCTAAATATATTTATATATATTCTAACTGTAACTGAGACATGGCTAAAACAAGACATAACAGATGAGGAAATCACACCCCCAGGATATCCTCAGCTCAGACAGGAAAAAGAAAAAAGCTGCAGGTGTTGCAATACTGTTCATAAATAATCTAATAACATTGCCTTCCTCAATTAACACTCCCCGATGCACAGACACACAGGCACACACACACACAAATTGATAATGCTGAACTTCTGATCTTTCACAAATCTATATGCATTAATGCAAGCTATGTCCCTTCTCCAATGTCTATACTGTTGAAAAACTCTTCTGTTTGGGTATTTATGAGCATCACTCAAGAAATAATAATATTAAGTGATCTTAATATTGGCTATGGACTAAAATCTGTTGCCCACTGTTTTCCTTGCAAAACAACTATAAGCTAATTGTTGAAGACAAATGTATTATTAGAATCAACATCATCTCTTACTACATTATTACAGAATATTCTTCATAGCGGATTTCATAAATTTAAAAGTGAAGTCTGTACACAAAATATCCATCACTGTTAATTGTAATGGAAGTAAAAAATAGTTGTGTAAAATCTTACCGTAACCATAGATGTCCTTCTCTTCTATGTTGCAGTATTTTTTACATATGGGAAGTCCTCCGTCCAAATGACTCAACTTCCAGCCAGCATACAACAGCTTTTAGCTACTGCAAGGTAAGTGGGACATCACACACACATGTGCTGACAACATCAGCCATAAAAGGACATCCACACATACAATCCTCAGAAATGTAATGCCCCAGAAGGAACACCAGACCTAAGAAGCAATAAAATGCCATCCAAGGAGAACAACAAGACACAGGGGGAAGGAGGGAGGGACAGAATACTGCAACACAGAAGAGAAGGACATCTATGGTTATGGTAAGATTTTACACAACTATTCTATGTCCTTCTATTCAATGTTTTTACAAGACTGAGAATACCAAAGCTTAGTAGGAACCCTGGGAGGAGGAAGGAGCAGTGGAGCTTTCAACAGAAGAGCTTTCAACAAAGCCACAGAGAATGGCTCTAACAAAGTCTGCTCTAGATCTAGAAATGGTGTCCAACTTGTAATGTTTGCTAAAAGTTTGCACAGAAGACCATATAGCAACCTCTAAAATAGAGTTAGTATCCAGGCCTTTAAATAATGCCCCTGAGGAAGCCACAGACCTAGTGGAGTAAGCACTAACAGGAGCAGAAAGAGAGTTTTACCATGGAAATCATAAAACAAAACTACCTTAGAAATCCAAGACGAAATTGTCTATTTAGAGACTGGCAAACCCAGCCCTGGGATAGAAAAAAAACAAATAGCTGATCAGATTTTGTGATAGCCTTAGTCTTATCTAAATAGAATCTTTGTAAATAAAAGTAATACACAGGAGAAAGCGATGGCAGAGCAATGTACTCCTCATAGACTGAATGTTTATGCAGTTTACAATAGTGTTCGCTATCAGCTGTACTAATTACCCAAAAGACAGTCCATGTATGCAGGCAGTTTTCACTTCACCAAAGATATAATCCAAAGACTATGTTAATATCAAATCCTTTTAATGATACGAAAACATGGCAAGTGCTTTCACCCAAAGGGCTTCTTCAGGCCAAACAGTTAGCATTTAAAAACCAGTATATATATATATATATATATATATATATATATATATATATATATATATATATATATATATATATATATATATACACCCAATTAAATAATGACATCACTTCCACCTGATTAACTAAAACAACATTTTAAAATAATGACTAATAAATAACCTATACGATTGAATATTCACAAAATAAAAACAATAATCAAACTATCAGGTACCTTTCTTGTTTCATATTCCAGAACATATATATATATATGTGTGTATATATACTATAAAATGCAGACATAATAGCATAAGCATTCAATTTTTATTTATTTTTATTTTATTTTACATTTGTTGACCGGGCTAGTCTAGCTGGACATATATCCATTTTCAGTAGAGGCCCGGGGAGAAAAGCTCCAAAATACAGGCAGTAAGCCAACATTTATAATAAAAAAGACAATAGCAAGCAAAAGTACAAAATGATACAATGGTAAGCATGAGTAATACTAAAAGAGTAAAAGAGAAAAACAGAAACAGACTAGACAACCCAAAATCATAATTAACAACTATAAATGAAACAGCTGGTTAAAAACAGGAATTTCAGGTAAGCAGGAAAGAAAGTAAGGGTAATAAAAAGAGCTGATTAGGAAGCCACTAAAATTGCCTATATTAAAGATGAAAGAGAGAATAGGTAAAATGTATAGAGGATTCAAAATAAGGAAGTAGCTGGTATCAGTAAGTGTGGCATTTAGAGGCAAGAAACAGGGGAGGGTGAGTGAGGTAAGAGTAAGGGGGTAGTGTTTTCAGTCAGGGTTAGCACAGGGACATAGCCAGTGGGTTTTTAGGTGCTCTTTGATATGTTTTTTAAAAAGGGATGTGGAGTCGATGTTAGTTATTTCTTGAGGGAGTTGGTTCCAGACTTTCCCGACAGAATTTGAAAATAATGAGTCACCAGCTTTATTGTAAGATTTAGTCGAGGCTACTAGTAGTTTGTTAGCAGATCGGAGTGTGGCTAGGTTTTTATAAGGGGTAATTAGTTTTGTAAGGCTAGGGGTAGCATCTGGGTAGTAAAGGGACTTATGAATAATTGTTAGTTGTTGATAGAGTAAGTGGCTATTAAGTTCTAACCAATCCAGTTGTCTGAGGTTAAGACAGTGGTGAGTTCTGAAGGGTGTAGCCGTAATGAATCTAGTTATACTGTTGTAGCAGGTAGAGAGTTTGGTAATGTTATTTTTTGATGTTAGTATAAATGGCAGAGGCATAGAAAAGGGTAGAGATCAGGTGGGTTTGGGCAATGGTTTTTCTAGCTGCTGGGGTAAGGAAGGGTTTAATTCTGTAGAGAGTACCTATTTTTTTGTTAACTGATTTGATGGTGTTATCAATATGGTGATCAAAATTAAGACGGTTGTCAATAGTAATACCTAATAGGCGAGTGGTCATGTCTGGGCTTATACAGGTGGCATTATTAGAGGAGATGGAGAAGAAAGGTGAGGAAGATTTGAGAGTAGGAGAAAAGAGAAGAAGTTTTGTTTTTTTGGGATTTAGAAGGAGGGAATGTTCCATAAACCAATTTTCAACTTTATGGAAAGCTGTTTGAGTAAGGGATTGTAGTGACGAAACATTATTAGCAGAACAGATTAAAGTTGAGTCATCAGCATATCAAATGCAGATGGCTTGGGGAATGTTTACATGTAGGTCATTAATAAAAAGGGAAAAAAGCAAGGGACCTAAGATTGAGCCTTGTGGAACACCTATGTTTACTGGTAGTAAGGAAGATAGGTTATTCTCCCATAGAACTGCTTGTTGCTTGTGTTGGAGATAGCTCCTAAACCATTGCAGTGCTTGAGAGCTCAGACAATAGAGATTTAGTTTGTCAAGAAGTATGTTATGGTTAACCATGTCAAAGGCTTTTGACAGGTCTAGGAATAGTGCAGAGGAGAGGAGATTATTGTTCTTATTATTATTAATAATGTCAGTAAAGGAAAGGAGGGCAGTTGTAGTGCTGTGGGAAGGTCTAAAACCATGTTGACAATTGGCTATAAGTCTGTTTTGTAGAAGGTAGGAAAGAAATTGTTTGTGTATGCATCTTTCCATGATCTTTGATAAAGGGGAGAGTAAGGCAATAAGGCAAAAGTTTGAGAGCTCAGTAGAGGAGCCCCCTTTATGTAGGGGGATGATGTGAGATATTTTCCATAAGGTGGGGATTTTTGCTTCAGAGATAGTTCTGTTAATAAGTATGGAAATTGGGTATGCTATAGCTTCTGCAGCAATTTGTAGGTATTCAGATGGGAGTTGGTCAGCAGATGGAGTGCAAGGTTTAAGTTTCTTGAGAAGCTTAAAGATAAGAGATGTGGCAACAGGTTGAATATGAAAGGTGTTAGAGGAGGTATTAGAAGTAATAGATAAGATAGGAGTAGAAGTGGGTAGTGAATTAGCTAGGGTTTGAATAGCTTCTGTAAAATAGTTGTTGAAGGCATCTGGGATCAGAGTGGAGTTGCTAAGGTTAAAGCCAGAAGGTGTGGGAGTAGTTGTATTTCCTGGATTAAGAAGTTTATTAATGCCTGACCAGAATCTTTGTGGGGTTTGTTGACTAGTTTGTTGTAGGTGAAGATAAAATTCCTTTTTATCTGTGAGAGTATCTTTCTTGGTGGCATTTCTTAATTGTTTAAAGAGAAGGTGATCTAAAGGACATTTAGTAGCTCTCCATTTAGCCCAGATTTTATTTCTAAGGATCATTTTGTTCTTAGTTTGTTTTGTTAGCCAAGGTGCCGTTTTGGATCTTATCCTAGTAGTGCGAATGGGAGCATGAAAGTCAAGGATCTGTAGAAAGTTGGTATTAAAGTAGGTAACAGCTTCATTGAGTTCAAGGTGGGTTAGTGGAGACCAGTTACATGCTTTTAGTTCTGTGAGGAACTGTTCAGGATTGAAGAATCTGTTTGAGCGAGATGTCTTAAGTTTATGGGTAGTTGGGACATGCAATTTTTGTCTAATAATATAAGTGAGCATGTGATCACTAATATTATCAGGGAGTATTCATGGAGTGTAGAGGTTAGGATGGTTATTAATAAGGATCCAGTCTAGAGTTGTTTCTTTTTTATTAGGTTTATGAATTCTAGTTGGAGTGGTCATTAACTGTGAGAACCCATAGAGATTTATATGGCTAGTAGGGTGCTGGGATGAACAGGTTAACCAGTCAATGTTGACGTCACCAAGTATTATGGTTTCTTGGGGTAGTTGGTTTGAAAGTGAACCAAGTAATTCCTCAAGGATATGGGAATTCTTTCCAGGGGGAAGGTACAAACAAATTATATATATAGATTTATTGTTGTTAATTAGCAGTTTGATAGATAAAATTTCGGCTTTGGAGTCTAGAGGTGGAAGTTCATTATAGAGAGTAACTTGAAGATTAGATTTATAGATAATGGCTATTCCTCCGCCTTTCTTCTTTATGCGGTCACATCTCAGTATGTTAAAGCCAGGAGGGGTGATTTCTTGGTCTTTAGTAGAGGGTTTTAGCCAAGTTTCTGTGAGACATAGGATATCAAATGAGTGTAAGTCTAGGAGGGAATGGAGGTGGTGAGTTTTATTATTTAAGCTCCTAATGTTAAGGTGAGCTATTAGAAGGGAGTTGGCTGAATTAGTACAGGATGGAGGTATTGTAGTAGACGTATTACTTGGACTTACATTAATGTTGGTAATAGGACCTGGATTGGGATGAATGTCACCATGTAGGAGGAGGTTCCTCTGTGAACAAAGTTGGGATTTAATGATCTTGGGGATGATATATGGGTACCTTTTGTTTAAGTAGTATGAAGTATGAGATGATCTATGGTATCTGGGTAGTAGAAAGTTAGAGGAACAGGTTATGTTACTATGATTGAGGGTTTTCTGAGAAGAGGTAGGTAAAGTTTGTTGGAGGTGAAGGTTTTGTTCATATAGAGTAATCTTTTCAAGGAAGGTGAAGTAATAAGGTATAGCTAGGAAGGTTATAGTAGAGGTGAAGAGTAAGATGTGTGTGAACAAAGCTTTGAGTGTAGGAGGCATGGTAATTAGTGAATAAAGGGTGGATGTAGGTAGTGTGATAGTGTAAGTCTAAGTACCAGTAGAGAGTCAATCTATGGAGAGAGGTTAAGAGGGAGGAAGGAGAATAGTGGAATAGAATTATTAGAGTGGAAGAGGATTGGTAGGGAGAGAAAGGGGGAGTGTCTAGTGAGGTATAAGTTGAGGACCCCTGGGGGTGGGTGGGAATTGGGGGTAGGGAGAGGAGCGGAGCGGGGCACACACAAGTAAGGTGAGATCAGAGGGAGAGAAACAATCAGTAAGGTAGAGGACCAGGGCAGGAGACAGAAGAGCAGTAAATAAGGTTGAGATTATGCAGGGGTTATGGGAGTAGTATAAGAGAGGAGAGAAAAAGAAGTGAAACCAGTACAGGGAGAAAAAGATAGGGTGGACTAGTCAGGGAGAAGGGGTTAACGGGGAGTAGGGAGAGGACCGTGGAGCAGACAATATAGACAGGACCCTACAGGATAGTAGAAGGGGATATATAGTGAAGGGCAGACCTGCAGGCAGAACAATAGAGAAATGAGGTAGGGAGAGAGAGACTAGGTTGTCTACAGGGGAAAGAAGACTACAGACCCCTATTTGTTTAGGTTTAGGGTAACCTTGGGAGGAGAATACAGGAGTTAGGAAAAGGGGAAGGGCAGATAATGGAGTAGGGAACAGTTATAAGGCTAATGTAAGATAGGGAAGGAGCAACAGGAACACGGAGATGGACTGTAGTAAGGGGTAGGGGAGCAGATGGAGGGGTTATGGCTGCTGATGGCTGCTGACAGAGTCAGGCAGTGGTGTAATACATCAACACAAAGTAATGTATTATCAAAACAATAATGCTTATGGAGAGATCAAAAACACTGAGACATACAGAGCAGATTACTGTGGCTTTTGTCCAGGGAGGTAACCCAGGTGAATACTACCCCAGGCAGGTATTGGAGGGTGGATAAGGAAGGTCTTAGGATTCCAATAGGTCACTTCAGTCTTTCAGAAATATGAGAAAAAGCCTAGACCAGCTGGTAAGAAAACAAAATAAAATGATAAATAAATGAGCAGTATATAAAAACAATGACTGTAGATTAGGCAGGTGAAAATGCTCTTAAAACACTGTACACATTAACACTCTAAACAGATGGAGCTTTTCTCCCCGGGCTGCTGCCCTGAATGAAAACTCCTGTAAATTGTGCTCTCTACTATCTTCAACTGTGTTTTAGAAGTATATTTTTATGCATTTGCTTTTCTTACTGTATAAATGTTATAATTGTAACTTTTTTCTTCAACAATTTAAATACATTTTAATTAATAAATATTATAAAACATCATTTAAAGTGTATTTATTTATTTATTTCGGTTTGATTACTGGAGGAGTCCACTGGGCCAGAAAGTGCCCATTTTCAGTGGAGGCCCGGGGAGAAAAGCTCCATAAGCAATATGATACAATAGAGGTTACATAATGTTGAAGGAAAAGTTACAGTTTTAACATTTATACAGTAAGAAAAGCAAATGCATAAAAATATACTTCTAAAACACAGTTGAAGATAGTAGAGAGCACAATTTACAGGAGTTTTCATTCAGGGCAGCAGCCCGGGGAGAAAAGCTCCATAAGCAATATGATACAATAAAGGTTACATAATGTTGAAGGTAAAGTTACAGTTATAAAATTCATACAGTAAGAAAAGCAAATGCATAAAAAAATATACTTTTAAAACACAGTTAAAGATAGCAGAGAACATAATTTACAGGAGTTTTCATTGAGGGCAGCAGGATTCAACTGTCTATACTACAAAGCTCTGAGGTTACATGTTATTTACAATATTTGCATACTTGGAGTCAAGAGAGACATTTCTCAAACAGAGAGTGTAGCTTAGGTTTGTTTTAGGAGAATAGAAAAATATTTGTTTGAGGGAGCATGGAGAAAGGAGTATAGAGAGCTCAAAGGAGAAAATTTCCTAGAATTTATGTAGGGTGAGAGCAGGAACATTTCCGTTTAGAAGACAGGTAAGAGAAAAGTTTGGACTTGGAGTCAGAGTTTGGTATGGTCCTAAGTAATGGAGGTAGGGAGTTCCATTTTTTGCCTAGAGAGACAGAGAGAAGGAGCTGGCCTGCAGGACGTTTGGGTTTGTGGATAGAGATTAAATTTTGGTGTTCAGATCTCAGAGATCTATTTGGGATGTATGGGGGAAGGATGTTTGTTAAGGCTGGGCATTTATCTGGGTAGAATATTAATTTGTGAGCGGAAGTTAGTTGGAGATAATCTAGGTGGTTAGAGAGTTCTAGCCAGTTTAGAGATTGTAGGGAAAGGCAGTGGTGAGTAGAGTTTTTAGATTTAGTTGCAAATTTAGAGATCTTATTATAGCAAGTTTCAAGTTTGGATGTGTTAGAGGAAGACAGGTTAGTTAGTAGAGGGGCTCCATATAGTAAAGAAGGTAGAAGGTAGGTAGTTGCTAAGGTTTGCCTGGAGGAATTGGAGAGAAAGCGGTGATTCCTATAAAGCATACCTAACTTTTGGTGGGTTTTCTTTATGTTTTGTTGTGTGTGGATATCAAATTTAAGGTGTTCGTCTATTGTAATGCCGAGGAGTTTTGCAGAAGGGACCACTTCTATAGCAGAGTTGGTTTGGCTTAGGACTTTGAAGGCATTTTTGTCAAAAGAGAAAGCCCTGGAGTGGGGAAAAAGAAGTATTTTAGATTTATTGGAGTTGAGAGAGAGATGGTTTTGGTGCATCCCATTCTCAGTAGTAGAGAAAGCTATTATATAATAACATTTTAGTTTTTAAGCTTCCTTGCTCTAAGAATGGGTCGGATGGGTACCCTATCATTCAACCCAGGCTCCTGGTCAGCTCTTAATCTAATGATCCATTTTGTTTCATTTTGTTTGGTCCGATTTGGGACATCACCTCTCCTTATGGGTGGCTGGTTGACATCACCTCTCCTCATGGTAGTTCAGGTCAACCAGCCACCCATAAGGAGAGGTGATGTCCCAAATCGGACATCACCTCTCCTCATCGTAGTTCAGGTCAACCAGCCACCCATAAGGTCAGCTCTTAATCTAATGATCCATTTTGTTTCATTTTGTTTGGTCCGATTTGGGACATCACCTCTCCTTATGGGTGGCTGGTTGACCTGAACTACCATGAACTTAAACGTATGCTCTATAGACGTATCTAAGACATGTTTGGATAATGCATTTTTATCTGATTTGATCCTAATATTATATAAATGTTCTCTTATTGTATCCCTAAGTCACCTATCAGTCTTGCCAACATAAAATGCTGGGCAAGACTTACATATAGCAGGATAAACAACATGTAAAGTATCACAACTAGCTTTAGGATAGAATTTGAAACTTTGATGGGTAATGGGATGAATAAAAATAGCACTATTGTCTATATAATGACAGTAATTGCATTTCTGGCATGGTCTAGTGACAACAGGGGAAATCTTTGATTGAGACCTACAATCTATTCTATTGGGACTACATAGCATTCTATACAAATTAAACTTATTTTTGTATATAAATTTTGGATTATCACCTACCACTTCACGAATGACCATACCACTCAAGTGTACCTCATTACGAGGAACATACCTCATTTGGGGTCTTAAAAAGTTCATGTTCCTCAAAGTTCCTCAATGTTCCACATTGAAAGACTCTATCACATATTCAGTGTTAGGAATTTTTTTTAAGTGAAATTCATGGTAAATAGAAATTAATCATATTAATTCATTAAAAGATATTCTTTATAAGTAAAACCAGAATATTTTAACCATCCTATGGCCTTCCTAGGTGAAGTTGTTAGTAAGCCATTAGTATGTGTTCCACATTTTGCCCATTTGTTCCACATTATGATGGCAAGTATTCCTCATTTTGGAGATAGAAGGTTGAGAGCTATGGTTGGGTCCACTTTTAAAATATCCCAATATTTCATATAGGCATTTCTTATGTCATTCACATCTTGCGTATGATAAATAGATACTCTAAATTCCTCTTTTACTGTATTATTTGATGAATCATCTATTTCTTGTATACATTTGGTACTATCAGTGAAATGAGGATATGCCCTGCTCATTCTAAATGTGTCAATACCCACAACGCCCTCATTAATTTCTTCCAGGCTATAAGATCTATCAATTAATTGTTGCTTCAGTTTAGCTAATTCCCTATTATATCCCTGTTCAGTGGAATTTAAACGGGAAACCCGCATAGCTTGTCCTTTAATAATATTCTTAAAAATAAACCTGGGGTGCATACTGGACCTATGCAAAAGTGAGTTTCTATAGCATGATTTCCTGTATACCCCAGTATTTAAAAGGCCATTAGGTAGTCTCTCTACATAAACATCTAAATAAGAAACAAATTTCTCTGATGCCGTCATGGTAAACGTTAAGTAATATGTCAATGAATTTACATGTTCCAGGAATTGATGCAATTGAACCACCTCTGATTTCCATATAAGGAAGAGGTCATCAACAAATCGTACATAAAATTTAACATGATTCTTGAAACTATTAAGTGTAAACAAATACCTCTCTTCCCAATCAGCCATGACAAGATTGGTGTAGCTATTGGCACACGAAGTGCCCATAGCTATGCCATCTTTTTGGATATAAACTTGATTATTAAATGTGAAGATATTATTTTTCAAAACTATCCCTAACAATTCACGTAATGTATCAATATGAATTTCAAGTGATGTCTGGTTCGCCAATAAACACCTACGTATACTTTTTATTCCCTCATCATTTGGAACGGTAGCAAAGAGGGATTGAACATCAAGTGTTACCAACCAATATTTGGAGTCAACAGATTCATCTTTCATTTTATCATATAGCATCAATAAAAATTGCTTGGTATCTCTCAGTATATATGTATATTTGTTTACTATTGGTCTTAATTTAGATTCCAAATACAGGGAAATGGGCTCAGTAATCCAGCCTCACCCTGCTACTATTGGTCTCATAGGTGGATTTTATGTGGTGTTTATGTATTTTGGGAACACCTTGTATACAGGGTACCACTGGCTTATCAACAGAACAAAAATCATATAATTCATCACTAATCTTCCCACTATCACAATAATCTAATAAAAATGTAGACAGTCTATCAATTGTCTTGTCTATTTGATCCAGATTTATCCTATTATAATAGTGAGTATCACTCAACATATCTGTCATACTTGAAATATACCTATCACTATCCATAATAACTATGGGACCCCCCTTATCTGCGGGTCTAATCATAATATTGGGATCATTCCTAAGGGTTCTTAGGGCTATCCTTAGTCTAGGTTGTAGATTTCCATACCATTTTTTGTGTCTACTATTTTTATCATGTTCATGTAATTCCTCTTCAACTAATTTAGAATATGCATCTAACGGATGTAAGTTAGGAATATATGTACTAGGTTTTTTAAACTGACTCTCATTGCCTATAACGGATTTACCAAAATTCAATTTTAGTTGTATATTACGAAGAAACAATTTTAAATCAATTACTGAATCTGTAATATCACTCCTGGTGGAAGTTATAAAGGTTAGACTTTTCCTCTAAAACTCGAATTTCTTCTTCAGTGAGATGTCTACTAGAATTATTCCATATTAGTGAGTGGTTGTCTTTTCCCACATTTTCTGTTATTTATCATATTCATTTCCTGCTTTGTGGTCATGGCAGAACTTACTAGTCCATTGGTAGAATTACCATATAAACCAGAAAATCTTCAGTGTAAATTAAGCAGATTTGAAAATTGCGTAACCGGTGAAGAGAACCCGCTATTAGCATATATATATATATATATATATATATATATATATATATATATATATATATATATACATGCTATACATACATGATATATATATATATATATATATATATACATGTTCTGGAATATGAAACAAGAAAGGTACCCGATATAGTAGTTTGATTATTGTTTTTATTTTTGTGAATATTCAATCGTATAGGTTATTTATTAGTCATTATTTTAAAATGTTGCTTGTTAATTAATCAGGTGGAAGTGATGTCATTATTTAATTGGGTATATATATATATATATATATATATATATATATATATATATATATATATATATATATATACTGGTTTTTAAATGATAACTGTTCGGCCTGAATATGTTTTCGTATCATTAAAAGGATTTGGTATTAAAATCGTCTTTGGATTATATCTTTGGTGAAGTGAAAACTGCCTGCATACATGGACTGTCTTTTGGGTAATTAGTACAGCTGAACACTATTGTAAACTGCATAAACATTCAGTCTATGAGGAGTACATTGCTCTGCCATCGCTTTCTCCTGTGTATTACTTTTATTTACATTTTGTTCTTTAACAGGAGATTTGACTGCCGAGCAGCTACTTTTTTTCTGTTAAATAAAATCTATGTTGTCTATGCACATCCAAGGTATACATGATCCTCTCACTAGAGGATTGTGAAGAAGGGAAGAAAGTGGCAATTAAATAGATTGATTAAGAGACACCTCATTTACCATCCTGGGCATAAAAGAAGGATTGGTACTCAACAAGACTGTGTCCTTGTGGAAAAGCAAGAAAGGTGGGGAAGCCATCAAAGCTTGAATCTGAGAAACTCTGCTAGCAGAGGTTAAGGCTAACAGAAGAACTGCTTTTCAAGCGCAAAACTTTAAAAACACTGAGGCTGCAGGCTCAAAAGGAGCCACAGTAACTTTCTCTAAAACAAAATTCAAATCCGAACAACCAAAGCAAAACCTCTAGCAGGCATCCAAATGAACCCCAACAAGCAAAAGTCAATCCAATAAAAGAAAAAGGTAGGAGTCTGACTGTAAAACACTTTAATGATGAAGCTTTCAAATCCATGAGATTCTTTCTCAACACAACATAAAATCAATGTTAGTCAGTTTAAATATAAAATGCCAGCCAGTCATATTTGAAATCCAGTCATGTGAACAATAATTAAAATGCATTGCATATATAATACTACCTAAAACATATAAATCATATTAAAACATATATCAAATCCCAAGGAGGTGGAACTGGTGGGGGGTTTAATATGAAGGACACCTTTAAGAAAAAGTTTTACCTCCGACCTGAAAGCTAAAAGTGGAGATAATGGCAGACATGCAGAAATAGCTGACAAGTGAACTTTCATTGATGAGTAAGCCAAACCACTGTTAAGTAACTCACACAAGTAAGAAAGAACCACTGGAATATCCACTGAAAATGAATCAAGATTTTGTGAACGACACCAGATTTAAAACCTCTTCCATCTGGATAAGTAGGATTTTCTAGTATTGGGTTTTCTGACCTCCTGCAGAACTCTAAGCACATCCTCTAAAAAAATGTACTTGAAAGGAATCAAAAGTTATTCACCCACAGGGTCAGTTGTAAGGCTGACAAATGTGGATGAAGCAGAGATCCCTTGTCTTGTGTGAACAGGTCCACTCTCTGAGATAACTTGCTATGATTGCCCTTGGCTAAATGCAGAAGTGGGAACCAATGCTGTCTTGGCCAAAAGGGAGTCACCAGAAAGATGTTTGGTTTGTCCTGCTGAATCTTCAGCAGGACTTGCTGAATGAGATGAAAGGGGGTGGGGGGATGCAGAAGGAAACATCCCCTTCCATGAAAAAGATAGAGCATTCACCTTCCAAGCCAGAGGATGTGGGAGTCTGGCACAAAATAGAGGAAGTTGTTTGTTCAGAAGGTATGTAAACAGATCCAGAACAGGAGTACCCCACCAGTGGACCAAGTCCAGAAACACATCGCTGTGATGCATCCATTCATGGGATTGAGTCATAGACCTGCTTAATGAGTCTGCCACAATATTTTGAGCAGACAGGATGTAAACCACTTGAAGAGTCACTTTGTGCTGTACTGCCAACTCCCATGCCATGAGAACTAACCTGCAAAGAAGGTAAGACATCTTCCCCCCTGCATGTCGACATATCAGAGAACAGTGCTGTTGTCTGTAAACACTTTCAGAGGACCAGGTTGAAAGAGGGGATGAAAGGCCTGCAGAGTTAGAATAAGAGCGCTCATTTTGTCAAATGAAAGAGCCTATCAGCATCAAGGAAGAGACCAAAGGCCCTGTACCTTCTTTAAAGCAAATGTTGCACCCCAGCCTATGTCTGAGGCATCCATGAACAACTGTTGAGTTTGCTGAAGCAGATGAAGAGGAAGTCCTGGATACAGAGCAAGCTGTTGAATACACCAAAGAAGCTCAGTTTTTAAGCATTGGGGAAAAGGGATCACAAACTCCAAAAGATAAGCATGCTGTGTCCAAATTGACTTCAGTTACCACTGAAATTTCCTCATGAGGAGCTTTGCAATGGACAACATGGGAATTGTGGATGACATGACATCTAGAAGTATCAGAAAATCCCTGGCCATAATGTGGGAAAGAGGCAGAAGGTTTTCTAAGAAGGCAGTGAGGGACTGAACTTTGTCTGTTGGAAGAAAAGCCATCATAAGGTTTGTTCTGAACCTGCACCCTAGAAAGATGTGGTATTGTGAAGGGGGCATAGATGATTTTTTTAAATTTATGGCGAACACCAGGACTTTCTAAGAAAAGAATGGCAAATTGCAGATTCGGAGTCAGCTGTTCTAATAGAGGAGCCAGAAAAAGATTGTCTAGGTATGGATATACCAGACTACTCTTGACCCTTAGGAAACCAATCACAGGGTGAAGCACTCTGTGAATACCATTGTGGCAGTTGAAAGTCCAAAAGGCAAGGCAAAGAACTGAAAGTGCAAAGAATCCACAGAGAAATATAGAAATTTCCTGTAAAGAAGATGGATGAGGATATGAAGATAAGCATCTTTGATATCTAGAGAGGCCATGTAAGACTGAGGAGAAATCAAAGGAAACAGTCTCTGTAAGGCCAGCATGCAGAAAGATGGCACTTCTAGAAAAGTGTTTAAATGGGAAAGATCCAGAATTGGTCTCCAGGGACCATCTTTTCTGGGAACAAGAAACATTCTTGAATAAACCCTCTGCCTGTCTGATCCATTGGCACCTATTGAATTGTGCCTTGAGAAAGTAACTGCCTTAGAATCTCTGGAAACAAATCCAATTGGTTTGAAGGATTCTGTGGAACTCCCATGAAGGGAGGGAGATTTTTCCAAGTCATGAAATATCCCTGTTGGATGATAGACAGAACCCAGGAATCCTGAGTGATCCATACCCAAGCTGGAAAAGAGAGAGACAGATGAAGAAATAGAGGGATAAGACTTGGAAGAGGCTGGTAGTCACAGAGAACTTGGCCTGGCTGGAAAGGACTGCTGGGAGGAAGGTGCAGTAGTAGTAGATTTAGATTGTGGAGGTCTGCTAGCAGTCTTTTCTGGTCTAGAAGAAAAAGTTGAGGAAGATGAGCATGCTGGTCCTCTAACAAAGAATGTCTTTGTAGGAATATGCCTGTGGAGCGTAGGAACAAGAGAAAGAAAAAAGCTGCTTCAAATCTTGAAGTTCCTTTCCCTTCTCCTGCAAAGTCTTAACCAAAAAAAGAGCAGCTTTATCTACAGGTGCATCTAACAGTTTTGCTTTAATGTCATCTGGCAATGGTTGAAACCTCAACCAGGAGTGCCTTCTAAGAACAGAACCAGATGCGGCAGCTCTAGAGGATGCCTCAACCGCATCACAACTGTATTAATTGAATGTCTAGCTACTTGCAAAGAAGCTGCTAAAAGAGACATAAAAAGAAGTTATGTCTTACCATAACATTCCATCTGTGTTGTTGATCTTCGGTTCATTCATTACTGATGGGTTATCAGTTCCATCCTAGGAACCGAGCCGGCCAATATCAAGCTCATTTCAGCCAAAAACTCTCGAGTCAAGGTCCTACTCAAAATGCTCTGCTTCCTGTTACCTCAGATCGAGTTTGCAAGTTGATAGATAAAAGTAGAGGCTACCTCTGGTCATAATAGACCTACAAGAAAGGAGTACATGAGATCAACCAAGAACCTCCGGAAGGGGACAGAGGGTGGGAAGTAATGAATGAATGAAGATCAGCAACACAGATGGAACATTATGATAAGACATAACTTCTTTATCTGATGTTGTTAATCTTCGTTCATTCCTTACTGATGGGACAGAGTCCCCCAGCTACCTGTATTCCTGAGTGGCCATCATGGAAGGACATTCCTGAGCACCATAGAGCCAAAAGAAGCTCTACCTCTGGAGGCCAAGTCCAATTTTTAATGAATAATAAAGATATGAGGTTTGGCCCAAGTTGCAGCTGAGCAAATATCATTGAGGGACTAAAAAGAACCTTGAGTAAAATCTGGATCCTACCTGGTCTGGGGGGACCGTCTGGATGACTCTTTGTAGCAACTTTTTGATTTTGTGCTGCTGTTTCCCATTGACTGGGTAGAACATCGGGTAACACTCTTGATGAGACTGGGCAAAGATGGAAGGGGATGTGATAGCCTCTGGATATAATCCATTGTACTTAAGAGTCTGTTATTATCTTTAGCCTGGCAGCTGGGTACAAGGAGAAATGACCCCTGGCCACTTCCAGAGGTGAGCAGATGGGCAATGCTTCAGGAGCACTGATAGTCTGGAACCCCGGTTTTGCGGACCTCCTCCACCCTGAAAGGGGTGTCTTCCATTGGAGTTTTCCCCTCTGCCTCTAGGAAAAAACTCGGCATGTGCATCCCGGAAAGAGCCCTGTGATTTCTTGTACCAGGTCATTCCGCTCCTCTGATTTTTGGAATAGAATCGCTGAGGAGTGGAGTGTCTGACACCAGTGGCAGACAAGGTCTTGCCATCTTGTTTGCACTGTGCCAGCATATCCTTGACTTTAGGGCCAAACAAAGAGGCAGCCTCTATGAGGACATTCATTAAGGAAGCCTTAAAGGAGTCCGCAAAGTCACAAAGGCACATCCAAGCATGTCATCTGGCAAATATACCTTCACCTGATGCTCTAGCCACCCCTTCCATTGTGTGAGAAATAAGACGCATGGAAGAGTTAGAAATGGACACTAGGTTGGCTATCTGAGAAGCCACATTATCATGGACTTCGTCAAAAACAGCTCCTGCAAAGGTTTCAGAGAGCTGGTTGATAAGATTTCGCTGAAGCCTGGTAAAATGTGCCAAATAATTCAAAGACTTTAGAGCGTGGGTTGATGAAGAAAACACACACTTCCCTAATCTGTCAATTGCCTGGGACTCCTTGTTGGGCGGATGGACAGTTTGGCTCTCTTCTGCCAAATACTTCTTAGTAGCAGTCGCCACCACCATAGCATCTACTGAAAGACCATGTGACCAGTGGGACTGTTCAGCAGGGGGTGATGATATTTTATTTGGCCTCTTAGGTATCACTTCCATGGTATCGGTAGCCTTCCATGCACACTGCACAATAAGCTGGATGAGCTCATCGGCAGGCGGGGTGACCCAGGAGGTAGGGGGCCAGGCACGAAAAGCCTGCAAGAATACAGATTCCTCAGAGGAAGGATTAAAGGGCTTCCAGTCACCCCTCTGCCCAAGGATCTTGAGGATGTCACCAAAGGACACCATCAGAGGGTGACCGTGGGGACCCTTCCCCATCATCAAAATCCGTATCTTCAGTCAATGACTCCTCAGTGGAGTCCATGTGTTTCCTCTTACATAATGCTTTGTGAGGTGCTTCCTCAGTGGGAGGTTCTGGGGAAGACTGGAATAAGGAGTTCTCCTGAGGAGAAGAGAACTGAAGCTCTTGTGCCCAGTGTCCAGGAGTTGAAGCTTGTGTCAGTTGTGGCACAGAGGGGGGAGAGGACTCCGACAAATGAGCTTTGCCAGCAGAGGCAAGTGCCCTCTCCATGGCCTGGAAGGCTGGCCCACCCAAGGAGGGATGGAAGCCCAGAACTGAGCACAACAACCTCAGAACCAGGGTCACACCTGCCCCAACAAGCCCGCCCCCAGAACAAGAGTCTCAAGAGGACCATGAACTGTAAGAGAGAGAGAGCATCTCTGGAAGGTGCCATAGAAAAAAATTGTCATGAAGACAGGAATGCCCTCCCCAATTGCACAGCTACTGGGCTGAGAAGAGCCCAATGCCCAGTGCACTGAAGGCCACAAGGATGACTGGTTCCAAAGTGAGATCCACTATTGGAGTCGGAGGGAGGGAAGCTGCTGTTAGGCTTTGAAACTTGAGTGGAAGTCGAAGGAAATGTATACGTTGAGGTTTGGGGCAAAATACGCTCACCTGAATGAGGGAACTTGGACTTCGATGGTTGAGAGAGACCTCTGGCCATAAGCAACTGGTCAACAAGCCGCAACACATCCTGCTCAGAAAGACTCTTGGTTGACCTCATGGAGAAGGCTGATGGTGATTCTGGCCTTTCCAGGAAAGGACTATACTGGCTGCTTGCAAAAGGATCCAGTGAAGGGGAATATTTGGTCCTTGCTAATTCAATAGGTGCAGTGCTCGAAGCCAAGGAAGTCTGCACCGAAGAAACAGATGTGGAAAAGGTCTGCACCAACGATGTCAGTGCCAGAGTAGTTGAAGGTGTCTGCACCGAAAAGGCAAAGGTCTGCCCCGAAGGATACAGTGCCATAGTGGAAAGTGTCTGCACCTGCAATAAGGACAGTGCTGAGAAGAACTGCACTGAAGTACATGTCGGTGCCAAAAAATTCTGTGCCGTGGAGTACAGAATAGTCATACTTGGAGCTGAAGGAGACTGTACCAATGGTGCCAAAGGGGGCTGAACCTGTATTGATGGTGCCATTAGGGGTTGCGACAGAACTGTCGGAACCTTAGTTGACTGCACCGGGAACTTGGGTGCCGATATCAATAAAGGAGACATGGTTGTAGTCAGGATCACTTGGGGCAGTGCCGTGCCTGGAGCCGACAGGGTCACAGTTGACAGCGTCAGAGTAGTAATCAATTTCACCTTCTTATGAGTCGACTCCCTATGATCTTCCAGAGGGAGAAGAAGGGAGTGACTTTGATGAAGAAGAGGAAGAATGCCTATTGTGGGGTTTAACGGGGGGGGGGGTGAGCCCTCTGACCCAGAAATAGCCTCAGAGAAAGAAGACTAGAGGAGACCTTTCAGAATTAACTTATTCTTCCTCTTGTTGAGAATCCTGGTAGAGAAATTTTTACAAATCCCACACGGAGGATCAACAGTCAAGTGAGAGACCGTAAGACAGTAGACACAAGTCATGGCCATCGGAAAGTGGTAACTTACAGCCGCAATCCTTGCACTGCAACAGAACTTTTCTTACCCAACATAGCTGTTGAGGAGAAGCACAGTAGCAAAAGGAAGAATAACGGCTACCCAAGAAAAAGGGTAAAAGAGAAAAGGAAGGATAACCAATGATAGTAATGGAGAATTACTACAAGGTAAGAAAAGAGGGTAATAAAGGGGAAAGACTAAAGGGAGATAATCTAAAATGTGCAATAGGGTAGGACGATATTAGAATAAACTTTTGAGAAAAAATTTAGAGTAATAACAATATATAAATTGTCAAAAATGTAGACAGCTGAGAGAGTGGCTTGACACGGCTGTTCACCAGTGCTGCAAATGAGATCTGAGGTAACAGGGAGCAGAGTATTCTGGGTAGGTCCTTTGCTTGAGAGGTTTTGGCTGACACGAGCTTGATATTGGCGGCTCGGTTCCGAGAACAGAACTGATAACCCATCAGTAAGGAATGAACAAAGATTAACAACATCAGATCCTGAGTTTTAATGTCAAAATCTGGGAGTTGAGCAAGAGC
Source organism: Protopterus annectens (assembly GCF_019279795.1). Taxonomy (NCBI): domain Eukaryota; kingdom Metazoa; phylum Chordata; order Ceratodontiformes; family Protopteridae; genus Protopterus; species Protopterus annectens. The sequence continues at coordinate 888,930,205 of NC_056734.1, forward strand.
TTGAGAGGCCGGAAAAAGTAGAGCCAATGAATACCTGGACATATGAGGTTGGTAATTCATAGCTCTGATAGCTAAAGTGGAAGAAGTATAAACTTTTTGCCAAGCCTTTCTAGAATTTTTCTCTCCTTATCAAAGGGAAGTAGTTTAGGGGAAGGAGACAACCAGGAAGACTGGTCTGAAGCAATGAAAACAGCTGGATCAGCTGAAGGACATATACAAGAACTTGCAATCATCAGGCACCTTGTAGAATCTGTCTGGCCTTTTACGAGCAGGGGGCCTTAGAAGAAGAAGTGAAAGCATCCAGGAAAGTTGGTAAAACTGGAGAGACAGCTGAAGGAGAAGGAACTTCAATTTGTATAAGGTCATAATGCCTTTTTTGCTCTTCAGAAATCTGTTAGCAGTCCCATTTGAAAGGTGCTTGAGAGTCTTCTATTTTTTCTTAATATGCATTTCTGCATGAGAAGATGGGGAAAAACCCAATGTAGGCCTAACATCCACAACTGACGCTGGAATCTGTTCCCAAACCAGAGTAGAAGGTACATCCCTAGGGCACTCAAGCACAATGAACCATGGTTCCCCTTGTCCATCCAAAATGGACATCTGCACTGCCTCTGTAGAAGTGCCTAAGTCGGATTCTTTAACGGTTTCCAGTGAGGTAACCGCTGAGGAAACAGACCCGACCTCTGAATGTAACACTGGGTCTTCACTAACCACAAGGGATATATCAGTGCAAAGAGTTGCAGCTGAAGAGGATTCAGGCCTAGGCTTGCTAACCTTCCTCTTCAAAACTGGCTCAGCCAAAGGACCCCAGAATCCTCCATAACATCCTTAGCCAGATGTTTAAGTCATTTATTCTCTAAATAGAGATTTAAAGCCGAAAGTCAGCTATGCAAAGTTTTAAAAATGAAGGCCTGACAAATGGAAAAAGCATGGTGGTCATGACTGGGGCCTAAGCAGAAAAGACAAAGATCGTGGCTGTCTTTATGTGGAATTTGCCTTCCACACCTACACTTGCCCTTCCTGGATGAGATTAACTTACTTAAAGTACAAAAACCAGTAGCAAAGAAATAAATCCCCAATGGGGCACTTATCTGAAAGCAGGCAACAGACCGACAAACTAGTCAGGTGTTCCGAATAGTGGCAGAAAAGTTCTGCGGATTGTACATGCAGACATCCTTTTATGGCTGCTGTTGTCAGCACAAACGTGCAACGTCCCACATACCTTGCAGTAGCTAAAAGCTGTTGTATACTGGCCGGACATTGGATCGTTTGGCAGGAGGACTTTCCACATATAAAGAATACTGCAACACTGAATAGAAGGGCATCTGTATATACGGTAACATGAATGCAACCCTGTACATTGCTTGTATGACTATATTGTTCTCCTTTCTTGATTCTAAGTGAAGTCTGCACACACATATCTATAATGCAATGAGACATTCTGTATACTGAACATTGCAATGTGATTGCAATGTCCAGTATACAGAACATTGCAATGTGATTGCAAGCCTGTACATTGTATGTAAATGAGGATTTTATTTCCTCTTTTTGTGTTAAGGCTATACTGTACATATCTGCCGTGCATATATTTACGTAAGTTGGAACTTTTTTCTTCAGGCCTCCACTAAAAAGGAGTTTTATTGCCCAGTCAGATTTTCCTAGTAATCAAATTAAATAAATAAATACACACATAAATAAATACTGCTTTCTTTACTTCCTACAATCCCACACCAGAAACTAAGCCAGAATTCTGCATATACTGCTTGGGATAAAGAAATATTGCATTCAGACAGAACAGCTGTTAAAATCTTACCTCTCTTCACTGTTGCAGTATTCATAACCAAACTGAACTCCTGCCAAGTATAGACTAACGTCTGGGCAGTATACCAAAGCCTTTAGAACTTACAGGCCTCATATATCACACATATGCTCCCCACGCAAGGCATAGGAACAAAGATAACATATAGATGCACACACTCCGAACCGGAAAAGCTTCAGGAGGAATAGAATGTTCCTATGGACATGGAAAAAACATATGTATCCAGAAAAAGAAAAAGGAGAACAGACCCTCAGCCAGGAGGGCAAACAAGAATAGGAAGAGCCAAGGGGGCAGGATGGTGGGAGCAAATACTGCAACAGTGAAGTGAAGGACATCTACTGTTATGGGAAGATTTTCCACAACTGTACTATGTCCTTCCATATCACTGTTGCAGTATTCATAACTGAAGGGAGAGTACAAAAGCTCAAGAGAAAGCCTGAGGAGGATGGCACTGAAAAGCCCTCTAGAAACCAATGAATGATAGCCCTATCAAAGCCAGCTCTGGCCCTGAAAATAACGGGTCTATATTAGATAGATGAACGCTTAAATGTTCGAATCTCTAAAGTCGACCTTTAGAGATTGAACATTTAAATGTTCGAATGTTTTTAAAAATTAAAAAAAAAAAAAAAACTAAAGGGTGTAAGCAGGGGGCAAGCCCCCCTGCACTCCCCACCCCCCCCTTCAATAAACCAACTCCAAAATTGCACTGAGGTGCGATCTCTGAGTTGGTATATTTAAGTAGTGGGGGGTGTGCAGGGTGCAGGGGGGGGGGGTCTTGCCTCCTGCTAAAACCCTTTCATTTTACTTTTTTTTAATTTTGTTTTATTAGATATTCGAACACTTAACTGCTCGATCTCTAAAGGTCGACCTTTAGGGATTCGAACATTTAAGCGTTTGTCTATGTAATATAGACCTGAAAATAACATCCAGCTTGTCATGCTTACTGAATGTATGAACAGATGACCAAGTAGCAGTCTCAAGGATGGAACTGGTATTCAAACCCTTGAAAAAAGCACCAGAGGAGGCAACACCCCTGGTAGAATGAGCCTTTAACAAAGAGGAAAGACACTTACCAAGAAAAGAATAACAAAATGAAATGGCCTTAGAAATCCAGGAAGAGATGGTTTGCTTAGAAACAAGCTAAACCTAAAGACCTGGGATGAAATTGAACAAAAAGCTGCTCCTATTTGCAAATAACTTTAGTTTTATCCAAATAGTATTTGAGCTGTCTATGGAAGGAAGATGAATAGACTGATTAAGGGACAACTCATTGACCACTTTGGCATAAAAAAGGGTTAGTACGAAGAGACACCCTGTATTTGTGAAAAATAAGAAAGGATAAACAGCCATGAGAGCCAGAAGTTCAGAAACTCTTAGCTGACATGAGGGCCCAAAGAAGAATGGTCTTCCAAGTACAATGCTGCAAAAAAGCTGAAGTAGGCTCAAACAGAGCCTGAGTCAAATTTTCAAGTACAAAACTGAAGTCCTAGGAAGGCAGAATTGACTTCCTGTGAGGTCTGATATGAAGGATGCCTTTAAGAAATTACTTGATCTCAGATCTGGAGGCCAGAGGAGGAGTTAAGGGTAAACAAGCAGAAATTGCTGATAGGTGAGCTTTCATTGAAGAATATGGTAACCCAGCACAGAGCAGATCACACAAATAAGCGAGAACCAGAGGAACCTCCACAGATAAGGGAACCTGATGGCGAGAGAGGCACCAGACAGAAAATCGCTTCCATTTGGACATTTATTTATTTATTTATTTCATTTATTTCACATTTGTTATCCGGGTTAGTCCAACTGGGTAAGAAATTACCCATTTTTAGTGGAGACCCGAGGAGAAAAGCCCTGAACAAAACATACAAATAGAGACAAGTTAACAATATAAAGAGCAAAACAAACTTATGGATACAATGGATAAGAAAAATAAATATAATCCAAAGAATAGTACATAGCTATATACAAGGTCAGAAGAAGGAAAGTGCAAACGAAGATAGGAGTAGAGGAGAAATGAAGTGATCTAGAGGGAGGAGAAAAAAAAGAAGAGCAGCAGGATAAAGTAAATTATATAAAGAGGGAGGGTATAGAAAGAAGAGCAGCAAGATAAAGTAAATTATATAAAGAGGGAGGGTATAGAAAGAAGAGCAGTAGGATAAAGTAAATTATATAAAGAGGGAGGGTATTGAAAGAAGAGCAGATTGGATAAAGTAAATTATATAAAGAGGGAGGTATAGAAAGAAGAGCAGTAGGATAAAGTAAATTATATAAAGAGGGAGGGTACTGAAAGAAGAGCAGATTGGATAAAGTAAATTATATAAAGAGGGAGGTATAGAAAGAAGAGCAGTAGGATAAAGTAAATTATATAAAGGGGGAGGGTATGGAAAGAAGAGCAGATTGGATAAAGTAAATTATATAAAGAGGGAGGGCATAGAAAGAACAGCAGATTGGATAAAGTAAGATAAGAACGAGGAAAAAGGTCTTAATAAGTCTAGTGGAGAAATGGGAATATGGAAAGGGAGGAGTTAAGTAGGATGGTTACAGGTACATATAGGGTTGTTATGGAGGTACAAAATAAGGTCATGTTTGAAGTTAGGAAGAGAGGTATGACTTCTAATATGGAGTGGAAGGTTATTCCAAATAAGGGAGATGGAGTGTTTATAAAGTATTTTACCTATGTTAATACTGGGTTTATAGACTTGTAGAAAGAGTTTATCAGAGCTGCGCAGGGATCGGGGAGGAATGTACTAGGAGATCAGGTTGAACAGAGATGGACAGTCAGAGTTAGAATTAAGAATTCGGAAAGCTTGGGTCAGCTGACATTTGGTCAGAAGGTGCGGAAATTCGAAACAAAGTAGTTTTTTGAGAGCAGAACAGTGATGGGATTTATAGGGGCTGCTGGTGAAAAATCTAGCAATGTTATAAGTTTGGTCAAGTTTTGCCAGCAGGTTATATTGTAAATTGGAAAATAGAGGGGAGCCATAGAGGAGGGTGGGGAGGAGATACGATTGGGCTAGCAGTAGTTTAGAATTGGAGGTCAAGAATTTGCTGTTTCTATATAACATGCCCAGTTTTTGGTGTGTTTTCTTTATAGAATGAAGTATGTGGAGGTCTAGTTTGAGCTGGTCGTCATTGATGACACCTAGGAGTTTAGTGTGCAAATCTGCTGATATGATGGTGCCATTTAGTGAGGATACAATAAAGGTGGCTTTGTGATGGGCTAGAGCTTTAGGTAGGAATAGTAAGAGCTTAGTTTTAGAGGGGTTCAGGATAAGTTGATTGCTAGAGAGCCACTTCTCAACAGAGTGAAATGAAGACTGGGTGATATGGTGGAGGTTACTGATAGTCAGAAATGGAAATCAGAGTTGAATCATTTGCATACTGTATGATAGGGGAGAGATTGCTGGCAGTGTAGGCCATTGGTGAAGAGGTTGAAAAGCAGTGGGCCAGTTATTGAGGAACACCAGTCTGAACTGGCAGAAAGGGTGAGAAGGAATTTTGTCATTTAACTGCTTGGAAGTGACTGGACAGGTAACTAGAAAACCAATTTAGAGTGGGGATGGAAATGTAGACATACATATGATTTCTTGGTATTGAGTTTCTTGGCCTTGTGCAGGACCTGAAGCACATCCTCAGACAACGGATGCCTAAAAGGGATCAAAACCCTATCTCCCACAGTGTCAGTTGAAGAGTAGACAAGTGAGGCTGGATAAGAGACCCTTGTCTTGTGTGAGAAGATCCTCCCAGTGAGGTAGCTTGTGGTGAATATCCCTGGCCAAGTGAGAAGGAAGGGGGAAACAATGCTGTCTGGGCCAAAAGAGAGCCACTAGTAAGATTTTGTGAGAATCTTGCCTGATCTTGAGTAAGACTTGTGGTATCAGAGGAAGGGGAGGGAAGACATACAAAAGCTTCCCCTTCCAAGGAAAATACAGGGCATCCACTTTCCAAGCCAGAGGAGTTGGGACTCTGAAATAGAACAGACGAAGTTGTCTTTTCAGAGGGGAGGTAAAAAGATCTCAGGAATACCCCACCAATGGACAATGTCCAGGAACACATCTCTGTGGAGCATCCATTTGTGAGCTTGTGTGCTGGACCTGCTCGAAGAGTCTGCCACAAGATTAAGGTCTGAGGAATGTAAACTGCCTGAAGAGTCACTTGACACTGGACAGCTAGATCCCAGATCTGAAGAGCTGGTCTGCAAAGAAGTTAGGACTTTGTACACCCCCCCCCCCAATTGTCTGCATACGTCATCACTGTGGCATTGTCTGTAAAAATTTTGAGAGACCCTGGATGAAAGAGGGAAAGAAAGACTGAAAAGCAAGGAGCAGAGCCCCTATCTCAATTATAGCAATATGGTCTGACCTCTGATGAAGAGGTCAGAGATCCTGAACCTTAAGAGATCTGAAGGAGCTCCTCCTTCCCCTGTCTGAGGGATCTGTAAAGAGCTCTTAAGTTGAGATCGAGGCCTGGAAAGGAAGTCCCAGTTTGAGAGAAAGCTGATGAATCCACAACTGAAATTCAAGCATGAGACAAGGAAGGAAGGGGACTGGGAAGTCCAGGGGGTGGCAATGTTGGAGCCTCACTGATGTGAGATACAACTGTAACTTTTTCATGTAGAGCCTGGCCAGAGAAAGCACAGGAATGCTGGAAACCATGAACCCAAGGGCCTTGAGAAATTCCCTGACCATGAATGAAGCCAGAGGAAGAAGAGACTGGAAAAAAAGTAGTAAAAGACAGGGCCTTGGCGGAAGGCAAAGATGCCAACATGGGAATGGTCTGAAGCCTGCAACCAAATAAACAGTGATCTTGAGAAGGTATCAGAGCTGAATGGGAAGAGTGAGACATTTGGTGAATACTCTTGGGGCAGTACAGAGGCCAAAGGGCAAAGCAGAAAACTGAAATTGCAAAGAAGAAACAGAAATATAAACATTTCCTGAAAATGGCATGGATGGGGATATGAAGGTTGTCATCCTTGAGATCTAGAGACCAGAAAGACCTGGGAGAGTAGAAAGGGGAAAAAAAGAGTCTGAAAAGACAACATTCTAAAGGAAGGAATCTTGAGAAAGGTGAGTCTTGGGAAAGGTCTAGAATTGGTCTCCAAGTGTCTTTCTTTCTGAGAACCAAAAACATTCTGGAATAACTTCCCCCATTCATTCCTGGGCAGAAGGCACACCTTGAATGGTGCCCTGGACCAGAAAAGGATGGAGCAACTCTGTGAAAAGGGGGAGTTCTTCCCTAGGAGGTTGAAGGATGCCCAACAAAGGGAGAAAGGGATTTCCAAACCATGAAATATACCTGGCAGATAATGGACAGAACCCACAAGTCTGTTGTAATCTTTAACCAATTTGGAAGAGACAGGGAAAGATGGGGGGATAAGGGAACCTGGCCAAGGGAAAGGGAAAAAAATTGTCAAGTGGAACCCTGCTTATCCTGAAAAGCTGTTTTTTGGGAGATAGGCATTTGAGTAGACTTAGCAGGAGGCGCACATCTAGAACCTTTTTTCCCCCTTAGGTGGGAGGGCAAAACTACCTACAAACAAAAGCTGATTTGGTGGGGTAAATCTTATGAAACCTTGCAATAGGAGAAACAAAATATGTTTAATGTCCTGCAAAGCTTTACTCTTATTCTGGAGAGACTTGAAAGGTTCAGCAGCAGTCGCACCAAAAGACTTTTATTATCCAAAGAAGCATCCAACAGTTTGGCCTTAATGTCATCAGGCAAAGCCTGAAGATGAAGCCAAGATAAAAGGGGTCTAATATTATGTGATCAAACAGTGAAATGTTCGAACACGTAATAATCACCCCCTAAATGTCAAACCGTCGGATTGTCAAACAGTTCAATGGAGATCTACGTACAGTGCGGACATGGAAGTTTTCCATTATCTGTACTGTAGTGCGATCTTGGAGTTGGTAATATTTAAGTAGCGGTGGTTGAGGGGGGGGGGGTGCAGTTTTTTTTTTTTTTTTTGCCATTTGACATTATGGCATTTTGACATTTAGGGCTCGATTATTATGTGTTCGAACATTTCACTGTTCAATCATGTAATATAAACACGAGAAATGCCTCATAACAGAAACAAAGGCTGCAGCCCTGGAGGAGACGTCAACTGCATCATAGCTACACTGAATAAAGTGGCAAGCAAATTGAAAGATACAGTCTAACAGGGAAAGGGCAGAAGCCTTTCTCTCAGAGTCAGGAAGGTTAGAAACAATTTTGGAATCCTGAGAAAGGAAGGTGAAAAAGATACCTGATCATACGAGTCTGGTAGTTGATGGCTCGAAAGGATAAAGGAGCAGCAGTATAAACATTTTTGCCCACACTCTCAATGGCCCAACTATCATTATCTGAAGGAAGTGACTTGGTAAACGGCAACAACATGGAGGGCTTGTCAGAAGAGACAGACTCTAAAGAAGGATAAGCAGAAGGGTAATTATAAATAATTTTACATTCATCAGGCACTGTGTAAAAATAGGTTCCTATTAGAACTCTGAACTCTTGAAATGTCGAATGTCATATGGTTGACATTATATGATCGACATTTCAAGAGTTCGAAGGTTAAACATAATGGCGCCGTTTGGTGCAGAATGAGAGAATTTCCCTTTTCTGCACTGAAGTGCGATCTCGGAGTTGGTATATTTAAGTGGGGGGTGTGGGGGGTACAGGGGAGCTTGCCGCCCTGCCTGCACCATTAAGGTAATTTTTTGTTTTTGTTTTATTATATATTCAAACTTTTAAACTTCGATCATATGTTGTCGAACATATGGGATTCGAAGTTTAGAAAGTTTGAATATATAATATAGACCCATAAAAATCTATCAGGTTTTTTGAAAACAGGAGGCTGTGAATAAGGTGCCCCAGAAGCTGCTAAAAAGATATCCAGACAGGCAGCCAGAACAGGGGGAGCAACTAATGGCTTAGGAGACTCTACCTGGAGGAGCTTATAATACCTTTTCTGAATATCAGAGACTTGAGAGTAGCCCCACTTAAAAAATTCCATTATGCGGTAAACAGTATCTCTAAAGGGAAGTCAGGGCTAGCAGAATCCTGTACGTCTGAACTATAGTCCAAGGGGGAAGGGATTTGAGAAGAGTAAGCCAGGGACTCTTCCCCTAAATTCAGATTGTCATCTAAGGAGTCCAGTTCCCTGGGTCTTTTAAGAGGAGAGGAAGACCAGGGAGGGGCAGGTACGGACACCCATTGAGGAGACTTAAAGCCATTAAAGCATTAGACAACCCTTGAGTAAAATCCTGCCGTTCACACTGGGGATTCTTAACTACAGGGAAAGCATGCTTGGTTGTTTCTTTTTCTGTGGAGCATCCACACAAAACACCCTTGGAAGGTCAGACCCCTGGCAACATTCAATAAGCATAGTAGAGCTTTCCTCCCTAACAAAGATCTGCGGAATTCCACTCAGTCTCTTGGACATAATCAGCCAAGGTTCCCTCTCAACATCAGGAACAAGTATTTGTAAAACCTTCAAGGACATTTTTCTTGGAGGCCATTTTTTGCTTGGGCTAAAGGGAAGTCTCTCTGTTGATCAGTGGCAGTGAAAAACATTGATCAGCCTGCCTGCCCCTGTGGGAGTGGTTACTGACTTGAAACTGTAGTTTTATTGGCCATTTTGGGTCAATTCCAAACTCCTTCATCTTCCTCTCTTAAAACGCGGTTTTGCGCGTTTTTGTGCATAGCGCAACAGCGGGCAGCGCCGCCTAATTGGGTTTAAACTATTCCTGGCTCCACAAAGTCTGCTCTTCACTTTTTCCCTTAGAACTGCTCTATCTCTCAATTTAAACACCATATTCTCATTTTAAGGCCCTTCACTGGTCCAATTAAGTAATCCTACAAGTTAGCACTATTAAACCATAAGCACTACTTACTCTTATACTCTCTACGATTACCCTGTCCTCTATTGGTCCGTCTTAAATTCAGTTTCCCTATATTACTCTAGCATGTCCAAAGGTCAGTCAATGGTTTCCTCTCCAGTCCAGCTGGTGAATCTGGGAATTTTGAGGCAATGTTACAACTGTCTCATGTACAAGGACAACCCTTTCCTCCTCCAAACAGGTTCAAATATATGTGAGAGATGCAACTATTTAGCCAAACTGGAGGCTGAGCTCTCTCATCTCAAAACTGGTGAAACCAGTCAGGAGGAGAAGGTAACCTCACACAGCACAATTCCAGTATCACATAGTCCCACCACATCAGCAAACCAAACACATAAATACACAAAAACATACTCGGAGGCTCTAAATAAAAATCTACCTAAGCAACAGAGACCTCCAAAGCAGACATCCAAGCAAACGCTACCTCAAAACAAAACACGCACAACACACAGCCCTCAAAGTCAGTGTGCCAAGCAGCCACAGCCCTTAAGGATGAATAACACACCTGATACTCTTGTAATAGGCGACTCTATTGTCAGACACACTGACGTCCCGCTCACCAGGCTGAATAAAGAGAAGGTCACGGTGAGCTGCCTGTCGGGTGCTAGGATCCGCCACATAACGCAAGCACTCAGGTCACTCCAAACCAAATACAAATATGACTCAGTCATTGTACATGCTGGTGTGAATGACCTGAGATGTACCTCCCTGGACTACATGAAAAGAGACATAGAGGAGATCTCTGATCATGTAGCCCAGGCTGGTATGACCCTGACCTTGAGCAGCATCTTACCCTCACCTAGAATGATGCCACAGTACAAAGACAAAATGATCGATTTTAAAAATTGGCTAAAGTTTTGGTGTCATTCAAAGGGGATCCAGTGTCTGTCAGCCTGGGATGACATGCTCGACAAGCCACGTTGCTTCGCTAGGGACGGCTTGCACCTGTCACCACTGGGCTTTCGGATATTGGTAAAGGCTCTTGCCAACCTCATAGTGCCTTTTTTAGGCAAGACTCAAAAGTCAAACCCACCCCCATAGACAGCACAAGGAACAAGAAAAGTACAGTTTTGTACCTACCATAAATGTAGATGTTCGAAGATCCACATTGCTGCAGTCCTTACACTTGGGTAGTCCGCTGTCCTCGGTCGGCCCGAATATCAAAGTATAAGGCTGACGTCGGTCAAGGCGCATTAGACTGACATCAGGATGTCAGGGTACAAATGCGCATGACCGACGTCATATCCTCAGTCTTTTCTTGCCCCAGATGTCAGAAGACCCTAACAAGAAAGGTCAAAACCCAAAAACAACAAAACCAACAACCAACCACCCTAGCACTAATAATATGTACAATATATACAATATACACAATATTTACAATCCAACCCACACAACCGCCTCTAACTACAGAGGGAAGGAGGGAGGTAAATTGGACTGCAGCAATGTGGATCTTGAACATCTACATTTATGGTAGGTACAAAACTGTACTATGTTCTTCATCTCACATTGCTGCAGTCCTTACACTTGGGTAGAATCCCAAAGCAGAGGTAAGGGAGGCTGGCACAACTATAAAGAAGCAGGAGCTGCCAAAATGCCCTGTAAAATAGCAGTGGCAAAACCAGCCCTAGATTTAGAGTAAAGTGGAAGGTGATAATGCTTAGAGAAAGTGTGCACAGAACTCCAAGTAGCTGCCTCCAAGATATCTTTAGTTGCCACCCCCCTTAAAAAGCTGTTGAAGTGGCAGTAGCCCTAGTGGAATGAGGCCTAATCCCAGCTGGAACCTCCTTGCCATGATGGGAATAACAGAAAGCAATGCAAAACCCAATCCACTTAGAAATAGTTTGTTTTGACACAGGCTTGCCCTGAGAACTCAAAGCAAAAGAAACAAATAACTGCTGAGACTTCCTGAACCCTTTAGTTCTGCTCAAATAATATCGCAACTGCCGGTGTATATCCAAAGTGTGCAAAATCTTTTCCCCTTTATTTCGGGGGTTTGCATAAAAGGTAGGCAAATGAATAGTTTGGTTTAAAGACACACTAGAAACCACTTTAGGCATAAAGGAAGGATTAGTACGTAAAGATACCCTATCCTTATGGAAAATTAAGAAAGGCTCAACTGCCATAAGGGCCTGTAATTCAGAAACCCTTCTCGCAGAGGTAATGGCTAACAAAAAAGCAGTCTTCCATGATAAATATTTCAACTCAGCAGTAGCTGCAGGCTCAAAAGGTTGTAGAGTGAGTTTCTCCAACACAAAATTGAGATCCCAAGCAGGAGTAGGAGCTCTCCGTGGGGGTCTTATATTCTTTGACCCTCTAAGGAATTGCTTAAACAAAGGATGAGAAAACAATGGTGGGTCACAATCATAGTGAGCAGAAATTGCTGCAGCATGAATCTTAATAGAAGAGAAGGACAAACCTTTGTCCAGTAACTCAGTAAGATATTGAAGAGCCACACTTAAATTAGGCTTAGAAACATCAAATGCTTTTGCTGCACTCCAAAATAAAAATCTCTTCCATTTATCTGCGTACACTTTCCTTGTACTAGGCCTTCTGGCTTCCAAAATAACATTCAAAACTTGCTGTGGAAGCTGAAACCCTCCAGGGTTTAAAACAGAATATGCCAGGCTGTCAGGTGAAGAGAGTGAAGTTTGACATTGAGTAAATGACTGTTCTCCTGAGTCAGCAGGTGTGGAATCGAAGGTAAAGGCCATGGAGGCTCCCGTACCAGACTTTTCAGTAGTGGGTACCAATGCTGTCGAGGCCAATCTGGAGCTATTAAAATCATCTTTGGCTTATCCTGTCTGACCTTCAGAAGTACCTTTGGAAGGAGAGGCAGAGGTGGAAAGGCGTACACATGAAGATTGCTCCAATTGAATGAAAGAGCATCCACCTTCCAAGCTGTGGGATGAAAACTTTTTGTGCAAAACTTTGGCAGCTGGTAGTTTAGTGGAGAAGTGAACAGATCTATGTCTGGAGTTCCCCATGACACTGTCAATTTCTGAAATACATGAGGATCCAATTTCCACTCGTGGGGATCCATAATTTGTCTGCTCAACACATCTGCTAAGGAGTTCTGTGCTCCGGCAGAAACCTTGCCTGAAGATTTAGCTGTAAACTGAGAGCAGTCTCCCACAAAATCATTGCTTGTCTGCACAGAGGATAAGAATGTGTTCCCCCTTGCTTGTTGATGTACCACATGACAGTTGTGTTGTCTGTTAGAATCAACACCTGCCCTGGAAGAAGTAAATCCTTGAAAGCTATTAATGCAAATTGGACTGCTAACATCTCCTTCAGGTTGATATGTAGATGTAGAAGTCTGGCAGGCCACGTGTCTTGTATCCACTTTCCATTTAGATGAGCTCCCCAAGCTTTGTCTGAGGCATCTGTCATTAGAATCTGACTCGCCTCTGGCCGGGTCACAGAGAGTCCCTTGTTTAGGTGACATTCCTGAGCCCACCACAAAAATTCCTTTTGAATGCAAGGTATTATCTGAATGACAGTGTCCAAATCTTGGCAGTGCTGTGTCCATACATTTTTGAGATACCATTGTAACTTCCTCATATGCAGTTTGGCATTGGGAAGCACCAGAATACAAGATGCCATGAACCCCAAGGCTTGAAGGACTGGACTGATGAGACAATTGATGGAAGTAAAGAGAAAGATTCTTTTGTTTGTCCGGGGTCAAAAAGGCCATCTGGGATGCTGTATTCAGTCTCACACCCAGAAAGCACATGTCCTGAGAGGGTACTAGACTGGACTTTATTTCGTTCACAGAATACCCTAGGCATCTTAGCACTGCTATCACATAGTGGAGATGATGAAGAAGCTCTTCTTTTCCTTGAGCCAGAATCAGACAATCGTCCAAATAAGGATAGATCTGTATCCCTCTTAGTCTGAAGAAAGCTATTACTGGAGCCAGAACCTTCGTGAATACTCTGGGTGCAGTAGATAAGCCAAAGGGCAATGCAGAGAACTGATAATGAGAAGTCCCAGCCCGGAAACGTAGATACTTCCTGCAACTTAGCCTGATAGGAACATGAAGGTAAGCCTCCTTGAGATCCAGAGTCACCATCCAATGATATTTGCCCAGCAGAGGTAAAAGCTGTTGTAACGTCAACATCCAGATAAGTGTTGAGGATAGATAAATCCAAAATTGGTCTCCACGTGTTCCCCTTCTTTGGTACTAGGAACAGGCGAGAATAAAATCCTAGGCCCACTTCTGACAGAGGGACCGGCTGAATGGCTCCTATTTGGAGTAGCAGAGAAATATGTTTGTGAGCCTCTATTCTTTGCTGAGGAGGAACGTCTGGCATGCCTTTGAAAGGAGGCAAGGTATGGAAATAAAACCTGTAACCTTGGTGTATGATATCCAATACCCATCTGTCTTGGGTAATTAAACTCCAATTTTCTTTGAAAAGTGCCAACCTTCCTCCCAAAGGTGCTGCTAGTCGAGAAGACTCTGGCAGCTGAAAAGGTAGGTCATTGGGCCTGTTTACGAAAGGACTGACCCCTGCCCTCACCCGAAGACTGGGCAGGTGAACTCCCTGTTCTAGGCCTGAAAGAGCCCTGAGCTCTGCCCCTACCCCGTCTAGACCTGCCCCTAGACTGGGAATCATAAGAAGGATACGTCCACCCCTTAGTAGGCCAATTTCTGCTAAACTTCGGAGGCTGAACCTGCAAAAAATCTTTAACAGTCTGCATAGACTTAGCCTTGTCTTCCATTTTCTTTAAGACTGCCTCAACAGGTGAACCAAATAACACATCAGATTGTAAAGGAGCATCCAAAATCCTTGTCTTAACATGGTCAGATAAATTCTGATCCCTCAGCCAGGCGTGCCTGCGAAGAACTGACCCTGTGGCAGCCACCCTGGACGAGGCCTGTACAGCATCAAAACCACATTGCAAAGAATGCTTACCCACTTGTTCAGAGACATGTACCAAATCCTGTAACTCTTTACAGTCAATACCTTCCGCCAGAGCATCTACCTTAGACTTCAATTGAGACAGTAGATAGTTTTGGTATTTCAACATGTGAAACTGGCAATTTAGAGCCCTCATAGCTAGGGTGGAAGACGTATAAACTTTCTTTCCCCATCTATCCAAAGCCCTAGCCTCTTTATCTGGAGGAACCGGATTTTTAACAACAGAAGCCTTAACACCCTTAGGCCCCTGACTAACAGTTTCTGGGTCCGCCCTAGGACTCTTAAAAAGAAACTTATGAGCTTCAGGCACCCTATAATACCTATCCGGCTTTACAGGAGCAGGAGGCAGGGAATCAGGATTAAGAGAAGCCTCTGCAAACACATCCTCCACAACATCCAAAACAGGAGGTATAGCCAAAGGCCTATGCTGGGGTAAAACAGAAATTCCCTAAGCCTTTTCCTGGAATCTGAGAAATCCTGACCTTCCCACTTAAAATGCTCCCTCATGGAATGGAGGGTCTCTGAAAAAGAAAAATCCTCAGGAGGAGAAGCAGAAGGAGTAGAATCATCCACATCAGAATCAGAATAAGGAGAATACTCCTGCAAGTCTTCAGCCGAAGACTCTGAAACATCTGAAGCCTGCTCAACACTGCCTAACTCAGGCTCCACCCTAGGCATCTTATCCGGAGGGGGCAAAGAACCTCTAATTAAGGTAATCAAATCTTCTGCCATTTTAAGCATATGCTTCTTGGGCACAGATCCTGAAGAACTAGGAGTGACACCAACTGAAGCTAAACCTGGCCTGCCTCTGGGAGAAGCCTTGGAAACAGAAGGCCTAACCACCCTAGGAAGGGAGGGGAGTACAGTAACCTGAGAAGCCCCTTCAGCCTGACATGCCTCCTGAGAGGCCACATCCTGCAATAACAAGGTCTCCCCCTGGGCCTCCAGAGAAACCTCCGGTGGAACCACCGGCTCCACCGATACCTCCAAAGAACCGGCGTCCGGTACGGACGACTCATCTACCCTGGGCTTAGCTGCTTTATCCTTGCGCTTCTTTGAAGAAGCGGCCGGGGCATCCGGCGGCATAGTGTAATTGCACCGCTTCCCAAAGACTAACCTGGCACAATCTAACCTTCTCTTAATAGTGCGCTTATTGAACCTAGCACAAAAGCGACACCCAACAACGTCGTGCTCAGGCCCTAAACAAGGAATACACAAGGTATGATAATCTCTATGCGGTATCTGTTTCCCACAAGAAATACAGTTATTCACTTTTTCTGACATCCGGTAAACCACTGAGGCAAGAAAAAAGCAAAATATTCCCCAACGGGGTACTTAGCCAACTTTGACTCGGTCTGAAACTCCGAACTCGAAAAATTTCAGAACGCCGAACGGCACTTGCAACGCTGCTTCTGCATCGGACCATGCGGCAAAAAAGACTGAGGATATGACGTCGGTCATGCGCATTTGTACCCTGACGTCCTGATGTCAGTCTAATGCGCCTTGACCGACGTCAGCCTTATACTTTGATATTCGGGCCGACCGAGGACAGCGGACTACCCAAGTGTAAGGACTGCAGCAATGTGAGATGAAGAACATCTAAGGGTAATGCTGCTTAATGCTATAAGTCTTAACCTCAAGATGCATGCACTCGAAGCTCTCCTCAGTATGGAGAACATCGATATCTGTGCAGTGACAGAAACCTGTTTCAAGGCTCCAGAGAGCACCCCAGCACTAACAGGCTATACCTCATATCATGCTTTTTGGCCCCAAAACCCGGACCGAACCACAAAAGGAGGAGGAGTTTCCATATTTATCAAGGATATCCACACCTCCAGGTTAGTGGCATTGCATGAAGTATCGGAGACCATCCATGTGCAACTAACAGTGGGCAAGACTGCTTTTCAGTTTATAGCATCCTACAGACCACCCTCTCAAAGTTAGGAATCCCACTCGGCTTTCCTGAAAACATTGGAGAACATGAAGATCTATCCGAACACCATTATATTGGGCGACTTCAACTACCCAAACATTGACTGGGAGCACTACTCAAGCCCCAGCACCTTAGCCCAAAGGTTCCTGGAAATTATAAACTCTAATGCTATGGAACACCTAGTCACCACTCCCACAAGAGGGGACAACATACTAGACCTGATCATTACCAACATGGGGACTCTATGCTCCACACCAGAAGTATATCCCTCATTGGTAAGATCAGACCATACATTAATTTCACTGGATGTCCACATCCCGACCCCACCCCCAGCCCAGAAAACCACAGTGAAAAACTTCTCAAAAGCAAACTTCTCAAAACCGAAGTGGAATCCTTCAAGGCCTCAGGGCCAGTGGAAACTATGGCCCAAACTGCAGAATCCTATATAAACGCATTCTATGGACATCTCCAGGAATGCATGGATCATGCTATCCCAAACAAAACCAAGACCCAATCATCCAAAGGCAGGCATCCAGTCTGGTGGACCCCTGCCATAAATAAACTGTACAACAGAAGGAGGAAGCTACTACATGATAGAGCAAAATCCCTAACAGGGAAGGCATCTCTGATCAGTACTAGCAAAAAATTATGATCCCTCAAAATCCTCCAAGGCCAGCTTCGATAGAAAAATTGCACAGGATACCAAAGACAATCATAAGGCTTTTTTCAGTTATGTTAGGAACCTGGGATGCAACTCCCAGACTTGTTCTGAGTTGATTCTAAATGACAAAAAATACACTGAACCCACAGACATCGCCAATATCCTGGCAGACAGGTTCAGTGCAAACTTCTCCACCCCCTCCCCCCCAAAAGAGCAAGTATCTATCCCGGCAGAGGGCTGCCTCCCAAACATCTCTGATGCTCAGGTGAAGGCTGCCCTCTCCAAAGCAAAAAACACTGCTTCCATGGGACCAGATGGCGTCCCAGGTTGGTCCTACATGAACTCCAAGAGGAACTAATCCCTCAAATAAAACAGCTATACAATCTCAGCCTCACTACAGGATATGTGCCCACAGAATGGCGTACAGCAACAGTGGTCCCACTCCACAAAGGTGGAGCCTCTACGGACCCTGGAAACTTTTGCCCCATAAGCCTGACTAGCTTAGTCTGCAAGGCTATGGAGAGGATCATCATGGAGCTCATAAACAAAGACATTGGGGACCTACAGACACTAGATCCTACCCAGTTCGGCTTTGTCAAGGGCAGATCCTAACTTTTGAACCTGGTTGACTTCTTCGAAACAGTCACCAAAGCCATAGATGAAGGGAAGGTAGTCCACACAGCCTATCTGGACCTTGCAAAGGCATTTGACACAATACCCCACTCAAGATCATAGATAAGCTATCCAGCTTAAATATAAACCCCTATGTCACAAGATGGGTCGCAAACTGGCTCAAAGACAGAACCCACAGAGTGAGAGTTGCTAGAGCCATGTCAGACTCGAAACCGGTCTTAAGTGGCGTCCCACAAGGTTCTGTCCTGGGACCACTCTTGTTCGGTATATACTTTTCCGAGGTACAGGCAAACATGGGAGGACTATGGCTCACCAAGTTCGCAGACGACTGCAAACTGGGCGCCATAATCGACTCTCCAGCTGACACAAACATCCTTCAAAAAGGTCTCACAGAGACAGATAACTGGTGCCAGTGCCATGGTTTAAAGCTAAATGCCAAAAAATGTATAGTCATACCCTTTGGCAAAAACAATGTGCCCACAAATTACCACATAGGCGGAAACCCATTAAGTACAGAGAAAGTTATTAGGGACCTGGAGACCCAAGTTGATAGCAATCTCTCCTTTGAAAACCACATTGCCAAAGTGGTTAGAAAGACCTTCTACATAGCCCACCTCATCACAAAGGGTTTCACATCTAGATCAAGAGAGGTAATCGTGCCCTTTTATTCATCCCTCATCAGGCCCATCATAGAATACAATACCCCTTTTGGGATGTACCTTACCCGACACCTGCAACAATTTGAAAGACCCCAAAAGTATCTCACCAAGAGGATCAAGGGTCTCAAACAGATGCCATATGCTGCTCGGTTAAAAAAACTCCAGCTCTACTCAGTTGCATACCGCCTACTTCGAGGCGATCTATGCTTGACATACAAAGCTATGTCAAATCCAGAATTAATGGACATGCTCCACCTCAGTAAATCTAAATCCCTTAGAGCCACACGCTCGAGGGACTTGAACCTCAGCACAGAAATAAATAGAACTTGCTGGAGGGACAGGTTCATAACCCAGAGGCTCCCTTCGCTCTAGAATAGAATTCCAGTTCATGTGAGACAGAGCACCTCACTGAATCTCTTCAAGAAGAATCTCGATAGGTGGATGGGGGATCGTAGGTTTGTCCCAGGGATTACTCCCGTGTCACTATTAGACAGAGGCACAGTAAACTAAACCTTAAAAAGGGCACAGTATACTCAAATCAAGGGGTGGCGTAAGCCATACAGAATCTGGCTAGGCTTATAATTGCCCCAGGGTAGATAGCCTAGTATGAACCTACGAGCCTATGAACATGTGAGAAGTTGGATCCATGCTAGCCTCCAACATGGTCACGGCACAGGAATTCAGATGCACCCACCGGATGATGCTCTGGGCTTTCACTAGCCTTGAGATAGACATCTGGTGGAGGCTGGACAGCAGCTGTATCAGACGTAATTTTTTTTGATCTTTTCCTTGGCAGATGGCTGAGCCTCAGGACAGGAAGACTCTGCCATAACACCTTAAGCCAACAGCTTCAGCTATTGGTTTTCAAGGTAAATACATAAAGAGGAGAGAGATGACTACATAGGGTCTTGGGGACAAAAGCCTGACAGATAGACCACAGTGTATGGCTGTGGGAAGTGCCCAAACAAAAAGGACACTGATCGTGATGGTCTTTATGGGGAATATGCCTCTCACACTGACATTTTTCCCTTTCTTGATGATATGAATTTAACAGCACTAAAGAAAGAAAGATAAGAATCCCCAACAGTACGCTTATCTGAAATGCAGCTCTTGGTAACCAGAACAGCAGAACATCATTCAGATCGATGTTCAAAGATGGCATTTGGACTGGTATCAAAGAAGTTCCGAGTGTGTGAATCCATACGTCACCTTTATGACCTACACCTTCAGCATACGTGTGATGTACAGCACCTATAAGTGCTAAAGGCTTTAGTATGCTGCCCAGATGGGCTATTCTTTGCACGAGATCCCTTCAGTTATGAATACTGCAGCAGAGATATGGAAGGACAGCTGCAATCATACAAGTTATAAACCCTGACAACACCACAATCCCTTGCAATAAGTTCAGTTCAAAAGTAAACAAAAGCAGGACTAACAGAAAAGCAAAATTCAAACTAAGGGACAACATCATTAAAAGTAACTGTCTAGGAGAAAACATTTTCACATGAATCAAGAATGACATTTTCCATGGAATCAAGTGTCCACATTTCTGCCAGTAATGAAACAGCAGCAATGGCAGAAGAGAAGACTTCAACCACAGCTGACAGTCATCATATTTTCACAGCCAATTCAACATCTTACCATGCTGTCAGACAAGAAAGCTGTCTCATGATGAGAGCAAAATTCCTGACCACCCTCTTAATTACGCAGAATGTAAGAGTACTCAAAGTCCTACCAGATGCAGCCTTGCACTATGCCACAAAATAACCATGAGATAGTTTCCTAAACCTCTGCCTCTTTTTTCATTAATCATCATCTTGAAAAATGCATTAACAATACAGTAACCTTATTGATCCAATCTGAAGACATCTTATTCACACAAACATCAATTGATGTTACTTGCAACTTGATACATTAGGTTTAAAGAACAAAACCCTAATACAAAATGAATTGCATTCTCTTCAAGCTATGTTTTTTCCCAAATCTATTTATTCCAAATATCACCTCCCTGGTGAGCCCTCAGAGTGTACGAAGGGTTTGAAGGGAGAGAGCAGTCATCCAAGTACCCATAAATGTGTCTGGGTCATCACTCACAGCTAGCAATACAAGCATGAGGGAATTTCTAGTAAATGCTCTAACCCATTGCCTGGTGGCTCATGTGGGCACTAGCATGACCATGACGTGAGTGCTCCCATCCACAAAGCAATGGTGGTGTTAGCCACTGGCTTGGTAAGCTAAGCCCATATCCCCAGTCAAAGACTACAACTTTGTCACTTGGAAGCCTCCACTTGTATGTGACATTACAGCCACCAGATTACTATTCCCTTCCCCAAAAGTAGATAAGCTGGTGCTGGCTGCCAATTTTTACCCTTCACTACCTGGCTCTTCCATTGCCCGATCTGATCTCACGTTGTCAGGATCACAGTAAAGGCTTTGTCTCCAGATGCCACAAATCTGAGTCTCCATTAAATATTGCTCAGCACTGATGCACTTCTCATGAGGTGTACACAGTGCTTGTATATTAAAAACCCGATAGCAAACAATTATAAAGCTAGTGTAATTTAGTTTATATGCTGGGTGTGCTATATTACTGTCACAGCGTTTCTTTCTGCTATCAAAACAGTGTTGTTGAAACAAACAGGAACTAAAGTACATTTCTTAAATACAGGATTCATTGACTTGACTGCTTTTGCCAAAAACGGGTAAGCTTCAGCAGGGGAAAAAAGAAAAAAGCAAAACAGAGAAGCAGAAAAAGAAGTTAAGCACAAAAGAAAATCTACATTATAAATGATAGAACTTGCAGTGTCATTCATTCAGAGATTAAATTTCTCAGATCAGTAAATTTAATATAAATACTTTGCTCTCACCTGCTACCAACCGACTTGCCAGCAACAACCATTTAGAGATACCAACGAAGTACATAAAATTGCCTGAAAAACACACACAAAAATAATTTATGAACAAAACCTTCTTTGTACACAGCAGCAGCTGTAGTTCAATTCAAAACAGGAATCCATTACATCATTTTCTGTCTAGTAAGATAGGCTCATCCTCCATACCAATAAACTGGACTACAAAGAGAAAAAAGCCTTGAGAGGCAGCATAAGAAACGAGTACCTCAGAACAGAGAACATAAAAAAAGTGTACAGACTCAGGACTACAAGATTCATCTAGTGACAGAGTAACATTCCCTTCCCCACATTCAATATTTTTAAAAATTACAGGTAATATGGTTTCTTTTGACAGATGGCTGCCAGGAATAATTGAAAACAATTATGTACACAATGATAAAAGTGAATGCCACTGCTCAGTCAGCATGTACACAATGATAAAGGTGAATGCCACTGCTCAATCAGTATGTACACAATGATAAAAGTGAATGCCACTGCTCAGTCAGTATGTACACAATGATAAAGGTGAATGCCACTGCTCAGTCAGTATGTACACAATGATAAAGGTGAATGCCACTGCTCAGTCAGTATGTACACAATGATAAAGGTGAATGCCACTGCTCAGTCAGTATGTACACAATGATAAAGGTGAATGCCACTGCTCAGTCAGTATGTACACAATGATAAAGGTGAATGCCACTGCTCAGTCAGTATGTACACAATGATAAAAGTGAATGCCACTGCTCAGTCAGTATGTACACAATGATAAAGGTGAATGCCACTGCTCAGTCAGTATGTACACAATGATAAAGGTGAATGCCACTGCTCAGTCAGTATGTACACAATGATAAAAGTGAATGCCACTGCTCAGTCAGTATGTACACAATGATAAAGGTGAATGCCACTGCTCAGTCAGTAGTCTGATGTGCATGAAAAAATGCCACTGAGTTATACTAGAAACAAGGCTTTCAGGATCATAATGAGACTATCTAGTGGCAAGTTACCAATGTGTAATACCTGCCAATAAACAAAGCATATAGGAGAAGTTCTTCTGTAATAAGCATCAGTGATACCTACATCCTTGGCAAAGAAACACATTTGTCTCTGGGTTCAATGTCTATTATCAAAATACACCTCACAGTAATAACTTAAGAAAGAGACTTCAAGAACAAAACAGGTGAGAGAAATTTTTCGCTAACTTTTATGGGTCTATATTAAATCATAGAAACATCAGATCATCGAACATCATTTCATTGGAAATGCCATTCATCAAGCACCCCACACCCCCACTAATTATATATACCAACTCCAAGGTTGCACTACAGTGGGGAAAGGGCAGATTTCCTGATCTCTACCATAATATGATCTCAGTCAGAATGGTATGACAAATGGCATGCTGTTCGAAATGTTGTTTTGCTCTTTTGTTGAAATAATAGGAACCCAAGTTTTATAGAAGTTGTTTGATTTCCATGATAAAGAGCCAGTTCTTCATTCACTGGAGTACAAAGAAATGCTCCTTCACTAAGGAAGGGTAAAGTTAATATAAAGAGAAGACCTAACAAATAATATATGACATTTGGATAGCTAAAATCTGATAAAGTAAAAAGAAAAAAAAACATTCTATCTTGTTCATCAAAAGAAAGAATGAACGGCTGTCAGGCAAACTACAAAGTAACGGTCAACTAAAGAAGACTGCTGCATTACAGCCAACAGTGCAGAGGTCAGCAATATTGTGAAGGCTAAGTACTCTGCCACAATCTTGGTATCACAGAGTCAGGACATGTGAGGATGGAAGCACTAGAGCTGAAAACCTATTTGGTTTGTGCTGTGATGGCACCACCAGGTGGAGAATGAGGATATATGCAGGCACATTAGGGATTTATTGACAGTAATGTATATGCATTACTCTAGTGCCATAGGATATTTAGGCTAGAATGAATTAAGATACTAACTGGGACCTAGGATGATAGTCCTCCTCCTTTTAACACCATGAGCAAGAGTTGCTGGACTCCTCATAGTAATAGTCTGAAGAACAGGTGAACACCTCAATATAAAAGGCCTCTGAATTCCAGAACTGATTCTGTGTTGCAATACTATAGCAATAACCCACGCCTGGGTGTGGGTAATGCTGGATTTACCCACAGTTGGTGTGGTTTGGTCACGAGGGCGAAGCCTAAGTGGCCAGACAAAGACAACCGTGGGTAAATCCAGCATTACCCACACCCAGGCGTGTGTTACTGCTATTATACAATGACATTATTTAAGAAAAAAATACTTACTTTTCTTAAATAATGGCATTGTATAATGCCTCCTTGCTGCCTTTCTGCAGTTGTCTGGTATTCTGCGGCAGTTCTGATATACTGTGCATGCATATGCCTATGCAGTACATCACAGCTGTGGGTGGAAGCAACGGAGAAAGCAAGAACTCCGTTGCTTTTTTACAAAGTGTCTCGCTATGTTAAACCCATTTAACATAGCGAGACAGCTTTAAAAAAATGGAGAAAGGAAGATCTCCGTTAGCTTTGTCTCGCTATGTTAAACTCCTTTAACATAGCGAGACAGTGTCTAAAAAGCAACGGAGATCTTGCGTTCTCCGTTGCTGTAAAAAAAGACATACTAATGGAAAAAGTTCTGGGAATATTAATGGGGGGGGGGTCGTTGTATAAAGCTTGTTTTTTCCTTGAAACTATAACCAAATCCTAGTTACTCAGGAAAGATACCACCAGCAGCTAGGATCCAGTTGAAGCAGTTATTAATAAAATGACACTTTCATAAATGCATACACTTTAAAACAACAGCATTTTCGTTTCTACCAGGTAGACTTCATCAGATGTGGATGCATAACTACAATAATGCTTTAATACCCTTCTAAAACACAAGTTAGCTAATAAAATTGAACAAGTAGTTTAAAAAAATTATCATAAAATTCATGACGTTGCAGAGTTTCTAGACAGTGTGAAACTCAAAAAATATATAACATTTTATTAAAAAAATGAATATTCAAGTCATAATCTCTAAAATGGTTTAAAACACACTTCAAAATGTAAAAACAAACTGATTGATTTATTTAACCTTAAAAGAAATTTGACATAAAAACGTTCTGCATGATGAAAAGCAGAAAGGTAGTACTGTAATGATCAGACTCTCTCTAGTGGTCAAAGTTTTAATCACACTTTCAGTTAAAAACACATTGAATCCAAAGTCCAGTATACTTCAAATTTTACATAAATTTAAATAAATCAATCAGTACATTTTATACATTACTACCTTTCAATTTTTCATCATGCAGAAAGCTTTTATGACAAATTTCTTTTAAGATTAAATAAATCAATCAGTATATTTTATACATTTTGAAGTGTGCTTTAAAGGGACAATCCCAGAGATTTTTTTTGTTTTGATTCTGGTCTTTGTTTACATTTCCAGTGTGGCTTTCTGGGCATGTCCCAACTATGGCTGCAGGGGTTGGGGGGAGGATGCTTACAGGAAGCTTCAGAGGTGTTAGGCAGATTCCTTCTCAAATTGCAGTTGTACTCACATCTCCTCTCACTGAGTCATTCATTAGTTTCAACTGTCCACTTTATCCTCAGAGAAAATAGCTTTTCAGCAATGTTATGACTTGACTTGCGAATACCCTACAGGAAAGCATTTGGGCAGTGCAAAGTTAAAACATTGGTAAACAAGAGTTTTTAGTTAATTTCATTTCATATTTTACTTTGTGCCAATTTCTAAATGCTAGCCAAGTGCAATGATTTTATGACACCAGTGGCCTAGCTTCTGTAGAAAGCATCTGAAAGATGCAAGTTTCAAACAGTAGTAGAAACAGTCTTGTTTCTGTTTTCATGTTCAAATTGATCTCTGAATACTAAGTGTGATGGTTTTCTTACCTGCTAATAGCTCTATGAAAAGGCATATGTGTGATACAGGGTTCAAACATGAGTAGACAGTCTTCGGTTCCTTTTATTTTGTAGTCTACATTGCTCATATAAACTCAGAAAGCTGCTCGACTAACACAATTTGCATTATTGTTCATTTTCTCAAGGATAAGAAGTCTGAGCTCAAATATAGGTCATTATTTAGTGACTTTCATCTTCACTGATTTGAAGGAAAAAAACAAATTTTATGAGGAACAGACCAAAAAAATATCAGATGAAAATCTGGGCATTCTGCAAAAATCTGGACAGTTGAGAGGTCTGGGCAGACACACTCATGCATTCCTTTAATTTCATATTTTAGTTTGTGCTGTTCTCATGCATTTCCTGCTATACATACTACATGCTACATGTTGGTGACTTGGTGGTTGCACTGTATGATATGCTCTTAAGCAGTTTTATTTCTCTTTCTACCTTACAACAGTATGCGTTTGTACTCGATTCCACTGTTATCTGTAGGCAAGTAACTGGAATGATACAGTGTGGGTTTTTTGTCATCATTCTGTCTGTATTGCCTGATGAGTGGCTAATTCCCTATCTGACAATCCTTAGTCTTACATGACACTTTTCAAACTGTTGTTGCCTTTCCAAATTACTCACATGAAGGCAACCTCAGACCAGTGACACAACTAGTATCCTACTCTCTTCACTACCACATACTCTAATACCTTGCCCTTCATGGCAAATCAGCACAAGATAGATCATTTTCCTTGTATATGTGTTGTGTCCTGACTTCATATACTGCTTTTGCACAATTATATACATTGTCACTATAGGGATGCCACACCTCCTGGTGCCCAAAGTCAGAATTTTGTCTGAAAATGTGAGATTTTGTAGGACAAACCACACCTACAACCAGTGCAAAGGACTAGTTTACTGCCAAAATAAAAGCTCTTTTTTTTTTAGAATTTGATTTATTTATACTGTACTGTTTCGACTGCATTGGTGGTGCTGCGGTAGCGTTGTCGCCTCATAGCAAGACGTTGTCCCGCTCAATTCTCAGCTAGAGCGTCTTCTGTGTGGAGGCATACGTGAATGAGGCGTGCCTTCGTTGAAGGTTGTGTGTCAGGCCTGGTAACCAGGTACGTAAAAATCCATTACCAATCATTAGCGGACCGGAGTTCCGCTGCAGTGAGCCCTAACCGGGAAAAGCCGAAAGACACAAACAAACAAATGATTTATTTATACTGTTTCATATAATATTTAAGTGTTTCAAAGAAACAATAATGGATTTACGCATGTACTGAAGGAAATGTAGGAAATATTTTTGTTGTAAAAGTCTCAGCAATTTCCTGTGGGATCAGTAAAGTATTTCTGATTCTGGTATTTCACATTTTTGATGTTTTTTTCATAGGACACAACTCCCCAGGCAGTGGCTGTCCTGCATAAAGTGGGACATGTGATAACCCTATGTTACTGATATTACTGAAGATACACAGCACACTTTGGGAATCTGTTCTGTTAAATAATGAGGGTTAGTGCTGCATTATATTCCTTAATACTGTGCTACCTGCCATTATTTCAAAGTATTCGCTTTTCAATGCACAGGTTACATTCTCACTTTGTTATAGGGCAATGTTAAACACAAGGGTACCTCCATCTGTCTTTTGACTGTATTACTGACATTAGACAACAGTATATTCTTTAATCAAATGTCAATAAGTGCATAAATAAATAATAAATGTACGTGAGACAGTGCAGCTATGCTCTAATACACATGCTATTCCTGATCTTACAAGTCGTGCTTTTCTTCCTATTGATTGTCACTCTCTGCTACAAAAGTACTGTCATATGTTTCATCAGCTTGTAAGCTATGTCTAGCACTGAGTTTTTTTTTTTTTTGCTATGCCTAATAGCTATCTACACTATTATATATCCATTTCTAAGCCATTTGTTCTTGTTTTGGCATGATGAAAAGGACACCCTACACTGTCACATGTCAACCAACAGTTTTCAGCCCAAACTGTGCAGCCTCTCTGCATTTCTAGGGTGTCTACCACTGGGACACCTTTAAGTGATCTGTGAGTGTTACTCGAATAAAGTGAATTACATATTGTTGTGGCATCCTGGGACTCTGCTCCAAATTATGTCATTCCTGTCAAAGAGAAACAGTTACCTGTTCTTTGAGATCTCTTAAATTTCAAAGTTCTGCATGTGTACTGTTGTGAGTATATCTAGATATGCTACATGAAGCAACATCATGTCAGCCACTTGTACGCATACCCTCATCCATTGGATTCTTCCTTCTCTGCTGCAAAAATCCTATACTTTGAAGACATCTCTTAAAGGTATCATCAGTTTTACTTTATAACCCCTCTGTATGCTCTGCATGGACATCCACCATGTAATGGTAGTCTGTTCACTACCCAAGGATGTTGTTATGTCTTTCGGCTTTTCCCGGTTAGGTTCACTACCCAAGGTACTTGGGGTTAATTACCCATTAATGGCACTGAAGTATAGCACAAAAGAGCTATAAACTCCTGAATCTACCACTGTTTTGATGATATGTTAAACTGAGGTCCCAATCACTCCAGTGGCTCTACTTGATAGAGGCACTGGGAACTGACATCGGGCGGCACAATGCCAGGGCACTTCTATGGACTAGGCTTGTAAAGACTCCATGGCCATTAGCCTAGTACACACCTGTAGGATCATAAGTTGGTACTAGGCTATCGGCCCTAAGGCATATGCAAGCCTAGCCATAACAATTCCCTGGAAATTTTTTCCCACAATATTTAATTCTCTGGGCCCCTGTCTAGCAGTGCGACTGACATGATCCCCGGGGTGAATTTCCTATCTCCCATCCAATCATCAAGGTTCCTTTTGAAGAGGACCAATGAGGTGCTCTGCTTGACATGTACGGGCAGTCTATTCCAGAGTATGGGGAGTCTCTGGGTCAGGAACCTATCCCTCCAGCATGTTTTGTTCATTGTGATAAGGTTTAGATCCCTGCAGCGTGTGGCTCTGAGGGATTGGGATTTCTTTAAGTGGAGCATGTCCAACAGCTCAGGGTATGACATGGCCTTGTATGTTAAGCAGAGATCGCCTCTGAGTAGACGATATGCCACAGAGTATAGCTGCAGCTTTTTTAGACGGTCAGCATATGGCATCTGCTTTAGGCCTGTGATTCTTTTAGTGAGGTATTTCTGTGGCCTTTCCAGCTGTTGCAGATGTCTTGTGAGGTACATACCAAATGGGGCATTATACTCTATAATGGGTCTAATGAGGGATGAGTACAGTGGGACAATGACCTCCTTTTTTCTGGATGAAAAGCCCTTAATGATGAGGTGTGCCACGTAGAAGGATTTCCTGACTGTTGTGGCAATGTGGTTATCGAAAGTGAGACCACTGTCCAATTGTGTCCCTAAGTCTCTCATCACACTTTCGATGTTTAGTGTCCTGCCACCTATGTGATAGTTCATGGGTACATGTTTTATTCCAAAGGGGAGGACTATATATTTCTTGGCATTAAGCTTGAGCCCATGGCTCTGGCACCAGGCATCTATTTCTGTAAGGCCCTTTTGTAGAATATCCACTTCATTTGGGGATTCAATAATGGCTCCCAGTTTGCAGTCATCTGCAAACTTTGTTAGCCAGAGTCCCTTAGTGTTGGCCTGTACTTCAGAGAAGTAGATGCCAAACAAGAGTGGTCCCAGGACTGAACCCTGAGGTACTCCACTTGTCACTTGTCTGGAGCTGTTTTTGGAGTCGGCTACTTTTACAGTCTGGGTTCTGTCAGTAAGCCAGTTGGCAACCCATCGAGTGATGTAGGGATTTATGCCCAGCTTAGTAAGTTTATCTATGATTCCAGAGTGGGGGATGGTGTCAAAGGCCTTCGCGAGGTCCAGATAGGCTGTGTGGACCTCCTTACCCTCATCCACAGCTCTGGAGAGCGATTCAAAGAAGTCAATCAGATTCAGGAGAAAAGATCGGCCCTTCACAAACCCAAACTGGGTGTGATCCAGTGTCTGGAGGTTGCCAATATCTTTGTTTATAAGTTTCATGATAATGCCCTTCATGCCCTTGCAGATCAGGCTTGTCAGACTGATGGGACGGTAGTTCCTGGGATCCAAGGTGGATCCTCCCTTGTGGAGCGGGATAACTGTAGATGTGCGCCACTCAGTGGGCATGAAGCCTGAGGTGAGGCTATGATTAAACATGACACTTGGGTGGGGTGCCAGTTCATTTTGTAGTTCATGTAGTACACAGCGTGGGATGTCATCTGGTCCCATGGATGCTGTATTCTTAGTTTTGGAGAGTGCGTGTTTCTACCTGTGTGGCTGTGATTATCAGAATTTGGCAATATTTTGGTATTCAGATGGGCCATTTAAGGGGTGAGAGGGGAGTGAAGTTAGCACAAAATCGATCTGCCAGGATATTGGCAATATCCTTGGGATCGGTATATTTAATGCCATTCTGTTGTAGCTCAGAGCAGATCTGAGCATTGCCATTTAGATTCTTGACATAACTATAGAATGCCTTGTGGTTGTCTTTGGAATCTTTGGCAATTTTATTTTCCTAACTAGCTTTTGATGATTTTATGAGGGATCTCAGCTTCTTACTGAGGCTGGTGAAGGAGTTTTTTGCATGCTGGGATTTTCCTTTTTTCTGCAACAGTTTCTTCCTTCTGTTGTATAGTTTGTTTATAGCAGGGGTCCACCAGATTGGCTTCCTTTTTTTGGAGGAGAGCATCTTGGTTCTATTTGGGATGGCATGATTCATGCACAAGTGGATGTGCTCGTACAGTGCCTTAGTGTAGGATTCTGCATTCGAACTTCCATATCCTGTCTGCGTGGGTGTTGTGAAGTTTGTCACTTCTGACTTCATTAGCATGAAGTTGGCTTTGGAGAAGTTTTTTAAGGAGGTTTCCTTACTGGGGGGTGGGGGTGGGATGTGGATGTCAAGGGTGATTTGCTTATGGTCAGACCTGACCAATGAGGGGGTGACCACTGGTGTGGAGCATCTATCTCCCATGTTGGTAATGACCAGGTCTAGGATACTGGAGCCCCTGGTGGGACAATGGATTAGTTGATCCAGGGAGTTGGAATTTATGAATTCCAAGAACCGTTGTGAAAATGAGTTGGTACCCGATTAGTTTTCCCAATTAATGGCAGGGTAGTTGAAATCACCTAGTATTAGGGTGTTTGGTTGTATCTTAATATTTTCCAGTATGCTTAGGAAGGTGTAGTGAGAAGCTTGGGGTATAGTGGGGGATCTGTAGCAAGCTACATTTGGATTGCAGTCTTACCTAGTGTTAGTTGCACCTGGAGAATTTCAGATGCATTGTGTTGGGCAACTAGCCTGGAAGTGTGAATATCCTTGGTGAATATGGACACTCCTCCACCTTTAGTGTTTCGGTCTTGGTTTTGCGGCCGAAGAGTGTGGGTAAGAATTGTAGCCTGGTATTGCAGGGGTGCTCTCTGGAGCTTTGAACCAGATCTCAGTCACTGCACAGACATCGATGTTCTCCATTTTTAGGAGTGCCTCGAGAGAGTGCATTTTGAGGTTTAGACTTCTAGCATTGAGTAGCATTACCTTCAGATTTTGCATGCTTGTATCCATAACGGTGGTGGTTTTGTCCTTTGAACCTTGCCTAAAAAAGGTACTATAGGGGTGGCAAGAGCTTTAGCCAGTAACCTGAATCCCAGGGGTGACAGGTGCAGACCATCTCTGGCAAAGCATCGTGGTTTGTTGATCATGTCTTCCCAGGCAGACAAATACTGGATCCCCTTTGAATGACACCAGAAGCTTAGCCAATTGTTGAAGTCAATCATTTTGTCCTTATACTGTGGTATCATTCTGGGCGAAGGCAGGATGCTACTCAGGGCTAGGGTCATACCTGCCTGGGTCACATGATCCAAGAGCTCTTCCATGTCTCTTTTCATGTAGTCCAGGGAGGTACGTCTCAAGTCATTTACTCCAGCATGGACAATGACAGAGTCGTCTTTCTACTTGTTGTGGAGTGACTTCAGTGCATGCATTATGCGGCGGATCCTGGCACTCGACAGGCAGCTGACTGTAATTTTCTCCTTGTTCAGCCTGGTGAGTGGGACATCAGTGTGCCTGACTATAGAGTCACCTATGACTAAAGTGTTGGGTACATTGTCTTGCCTTAGGGGCTGTTGTTGGGTGGCACACTGGTGTTGTGAGCTATGTGTCACTTTGGTTGTGACTGGTGTTTGTTTGCATTTCAGCTTCGGAGGTCCTTGTTGCTTGGGCAGGTTAATGTTAAGGGCCTCCGCATATGTGGGTATAGTGTTGCTATGTGTGGGAGTTGATGGTGTGGGTTTTGAAGGGCTATGAGTTGCTAGAGGTGTAATGCAGGTGTTAGCCTTCTCCTCTTGACTGTCTAGCACAGTCTTGACCGGAGAGAGCTTTGCTTCCAGTTTGGCTATGTAAGTGCATCTCTCGCAGGTTGTAGTGTTGGGTGGTAGGAGGAGAGGATTAGCTGTGTACATGAGGCAGTTGCTGCATTGCTCCAGTATGCCCAGATTCACCAGGTGTACAGGAGAAATCACCGGAAGCTGACCCTTGGACATGCCTGTTTAGGTGCTTTTTTGTAAGGTTTAAGAGCTGTTTTCCCTTACCTTTGCAAGGTACTTTGCAATTGTAGGCTGTTTAGTGCCTATGAACATTTTCTCCTTATTGACAAGGACAGCTGAGTGCTTGTATCAGTTTCAGGCTTCCAAGTGCTTTACAGCAGGTTCTAGAGCAAGTGCTAATCACAGGGGTTCAGATTTTAGTGCTACTACTGAGAAACCAGCTAGTGTTAAGGGAAATTTTGAAGAGCAGACTTTCTGGCACCTGGAATAGTGTAACTGTAGCCTTGTAGTGATGCACAATGTGAAAAATGTGCAAACGCACGCGTTTTTAAGCCAGAAAGTTGACAGGGGTAGAAATCAGCCCAAAAAGGCTAATAAAATTACAATTTCAGAGCTGGAAACCACTCCTCTAGCGTTAGATAGGCAGTACAATGCTCACCAGTCCCACTGGTAGGCAGTTGGACTTCCCTCTGCCTCAGCAAGGTCTGGATAGCTCTGAGCTCAGAAAATAAAGTCCTGAGACAAGCAAAGCCTGGGATATGGACTGGCTAGAAAGGTGGGAAATGAGCAAACAAGATAGTATATATATTTTGTTGTTGTTGAAACAGGCTAAACAATGCAATAATACAGTAAATAAACACAGAAAAGTCTAACACACTTGAGTGTGTAGTCCTAAACAGTAAATACAATTAAAACTCTACAAAATTAACAATTTAAAACTTTTTAAATGAAGCAAGGCAAGTGCACAACTGAAAAACGATTTAAGTGGCAGTAATACTAGCTAGTCTACATATACAGAGAAGTCTATATATACAGAAAAGCAGCTAAAACACACGAACACTTCAGATGCAGTGCAACCTAGAGCACTTGAGTTGTAGCAATATTAAGGCATTACAGTTATAATAAATGCTCTAAAATATACTCTATATTTCCAAAATGTTTAAGAATCACAGTCAGAACATAAGGAAATTCAGGCAAAATTTTTTTTTAAGGGGAAAAAGGAGAAAAAGAAGGCCTTATCAAATGTTCTCTCTGTATTAGGTAGAATGAGCTAATGACACTAGACTGGGAGGAGTGTCCCAGATCAGATCTACAGTAGGGGCGGGCAACTGCAAAGCCACCAAGTATAACACAAGACACCAACAGGGAGTGTGGGTGGGGACACTACAAAGCACTAGAGAAAGCCAGAAAATGAAAGTTTTTAAACAGATAAAGATTTGTAAAGATACAGAATGCTTTAACTGCAAACAAATCAGCTACCCGTGCAGATTACAATAAAAGTGCTATATATAAATTGCTAGAAACAATAAACTGTATAAATAATCAAAAAAAAAACAGGATACTTATATATCTCAGATAAGAGTTGGAGTCAACACCTCTCATCCACTCTGCTCATTGTGTATGGACAGAAACTCACTCAAAGTTAGGGCTTAAATACCAGAACAACTTTTTTTTTTTTTTTTTTTTTTACAAAAACACAAAAGAAACAGCCCCCACTAGCCTGCAGCTATTAGCCTACAAAGCACTAGAGAAAGCCACAAAATGAAAGTTTTTAAACAGATAAAGATTTGTAAAGATACAGAATGTTTAACAGCAAACAAATCAGTTACCCGTGGAGATTACAATAAAAGTGCTATATATAAATTGCTAGAAACAATAAACTGTATAAATAATCGAAAAAAAAAAACAGGATACTTATATATCTCAGCTAAGAGTTGGAGTCAACACCTCTCATCCTCTCTGCTCAGTGTGTATAGACAGAAATTCACTCAAAGTTAGGGCTTAAATACCAGAACTTTTTTTTTGTTACAATAACCCAAAAGAACCAGCCCCCACTAGCCTGCAGCTATTAGCCTACAAAGCACTAGAGAAAGCCACAAAATGAAGGTTTTTAAACAGATAAAGATTTGTAAAGATACAGAATGCTTTAACTGCAAACAAATCAGTTACCCGTGCATATTACAATAAATGAGTTATATATAAATTGCTAGAAACAATAAACTCTATACATAATCGAAAAAAAACAGGATACTTGTATATCTCAGCTAAGAGTTGGAGTCAACACCTCTCATCCACTCTGCTCAGTGTGTATAGACAGAAATTCACTCAAAGTTAGGGCTTAACAGAAGAACATTTTTTTTTTGTTACAATAACACAAAAGAACCAGCCCCCACTAGCCTGCAGCTATTGGCTTACAAATCACTACAGAAAGCCACAAAATGAAAGTTTTTAAACAGATAAACATTTGTAAATATACAGAATGCTTTAACTGCAAACAAATCAGTTATCCATGCAGATTACAATAAAAGTGTTACATATAAATTTCTAGAAACATTAAACTGTATAAATAATCGAAAAAAAAAAAACAGGATACTTATATATCTCAGCTAAGAGTTGGAGTCAAAACCTCTCATCCACTCTGCTCAGTGTGTATAGACAGAATCTCACTGAAATTTAGGGCTTAAATACCAGAAGAACAACTTTTTTTTTGTTACAATAACACAAAAGAACCAGCCCCCACTAGCCTGCAGCTATTAGCCTACAAAGCACTAGAGAAAGCCACAAAATGAATGTTTTTAAACAGATAACGATTTGTAAAGATGCAGAATGCTTTAACTGCAAACAAATCAGTTACCCGTGCAGATTACAATAATAGTGCTATATATAAATTGCTAGAAACAATAAACTGTATAAATAATCAAAAAAAAAAACAGGATACTTATATATCTCAGCTAAGAGTTGGAGTCAACACCTCTCATCCACTCTGCTCAGTGTGTATGAACCTATTTGCCAAAGAGGTGTTAGCTCAGATTGATCAAGGATCTTTGTGTGTTTGTCGAAAAGAGCAGTAGAAATTCACTGCTCAGCTGCAATAATTACACCGTTTTGAATGTATATAGTTTAAACTATGTTTCGGATTTCTGTATGAATGGTGGTGAAATCTGTACATTCATATTTTCTATTGGTGAGACCATGTATTTCTACAACATGTACTACACAAATTTGGATACAGCAGATTTTGCTCAGCTTACAAGTTGCATTTTCAGTTATGTCTGGGTCTAGCATGTGAATATTACATAGTGTGGAAGTTATTGCCATATGCTATGTCAAACTGTTACTAAATAGAACAGACAAATGTAAATAACACTGATGTAAATAAATAGAGCATTTTGTGCATAGTCTAAATAGTATTGCTTCTTTAAAACAGACTGATACATTTTTTGTATTAGATAAAAAGGTTTAGTTAATGAACATTTATTCTATTAAAGGTGGGCTTTGGTCCTGTTAGAGAAGTTGGCCTCTTGATGATGTGGGAGTTTGGGCATGGAATATTGCTTTGTAGGACTGTGCTAAAAAAAAAGAAGACATTCCAGAATACCCCAAAGAAGCTTAGATGTCTTCTATTAGAAACTCAAAAAATAAGAAAGTTGAGGAAAAACACCTTTAGACTGTGACAAAACAGAGACTTTTTTGTGGGCTAACAGAAATAGTTCTTTGTGTAGCTATTTTCCTTCAATGTATACAAAGACAGTCTTCATCAGTATTTTTTCTTCTGTTCAATAAAGATTCATTGCTTTGTGGCATAGTGGTCTCTGTTGCAGTATTTTACACCAGTCTGAGTTTGTGCATGTGAGTATGTGTGTGGTAACCACCCAGCTTCTACTTCTGTGTAACTGTTCTGTTTATAGTTTTTGCAACTGTCAGACGTTATCAAAAGAGAGTAGATTCATGCTAACCCTACTAGGAAAAAATACAGGGATACCTCTCTTCCCCAACAGTGGTATCCACAATCCTTCATAGTGGCCCAACAGTTGTAGCAGAAATTATAAGATATAATGAGCTTTTACTCATGAAAAGTGTAATCTCAAATAAATGTTTCCTACTGAAAACCATCCACCATTACAAAATAGATCGACCTAAAATTGAAAATTACCACTGAAGTGGTGCAGAGAGAAAAATCCTTAACTACAGCCCAGCTGCCCTGCTCAAGTGGTATAACGGGATAAAGCCCTAACCATGGCCCAGCTCAGCTCTGTTCGATTAGCGGCTTGGGGGCTTGGGTGACAGAGAGCAACAGCGAGGGATGGGAGTGCCCATCCTGGGAGGGAGGGTGCTCATTGATGATGCTTCCTAAGGTGAGGTTTGATCAATACAAGAAAGCTGTCCCCAAATATAATCAATGAGCATGGGGATGGGGAAAGGCAAAGCAGGTAGGGCATATAAAAAGAAACTCCCCAGGAAGGAAGCACAGATGGCTGAGTTCCCAGGGTACCTTTAGGATCCATGACTGTATCCACAAAATACCAGAAAACTCTAGGGATAGGAGGATGGCTGATTAGACTCAACATACAAGTGAGGCACTGAGGGCTGGGCCTGTACCATGAGGTCTGGAGGACCAAAAACAATGAAAGCATCACGTGGAGAATTATAGCCCACTGTTGAGACAAAGCTAAATATTTTTTTTTAGTTTATCAGACAATGTCATACAGTGTAGCAAAGGAACAATATAGTTTGTAAATGAGCTGTCAGGACTGTGTACTGCCCATTATGAAGGACAAACTACTTTGCAACACTCTTAAACTTGACAGTACTTAGTCAATTTACAAAGGGCATTCTAACCTGAATTCCACCCTATCTTCAATCAAAAATATCCTTGCACTGATATTTCAGTATAAGACCCTCTGACAACCTCACTTTTATGTTATTTTATACAGCTTAATACCTTTAAAGAAAGTAAACAAGTGAGTCTCACCGACAGACTCACTGACAGGACCCAGGAGGTCAAAACAGGTGAGGCCACCTTCACCAATAGGCCAGTCACTAGTGAAGTCCCCAAAGGCTCTGTACTGAGTCTCCTCCTTTTTTGCATCTATTCTCCGAAATGGAAGCAAATGTTGAAGATTTATGGTTGACTAAGTTTGCAGATGATTGCAAGCTGGGGCTTATCATTGACTCCCATGCAAATTGTAGCATTCTTCAAGAAGGTCCATCTCTGACTAACAAATGATGCTGAAGCCATGGTCTTAAACTCAGTGATAAGAAATGCATTGGAAAGTCAACCACCCTGAGTAATTACCATGCTGATAATACACCCCTAAGAGTTGTCTCAATGGTCAGGGATCTGGGAACACACACTGACAGCAGCCTTACCTTCGACCACCATGTGGCCACAGTGGTGAGGAAATCCTTTTCTGTTGGCTGTTGGGCAACTTATAAGTAAGGGCATGGCATCTTGAGTCAAAATGTTCATTATCCCACTTTACTCTACGCTTATCAGACCAATCATAGAGTACAGTGCTCCATCTGGTAGGTACCTGGCTAGGAATATGCACCATCTAGAGTTACCACAGAGGTTCCTTACAAAAAGTATACAAGGAATATCAAAACCTGCCTTATGCACCACACCTTAAAGCCCTTTACCTTTTCCCTCTACTCTGTCTCCTATAGATTGCTGAGGGGTGATTTATGCTTGACTTACAAGGCATCCACAAACTACACACTTATGAATCTCCTACATATTTGTAAGTCATACAGTACCAGAAATACAAGGTCTAGGGACCTGAATTTTGTCTGTGACTTAAACAGAACATGCTGAAAAGACTGAGATGTGTCCCACAGACTGATCCTCCAATGGAACAGGCTTCCCATCCATGTGAAGCTGAGTTAATTTATTACCCAGTTTAAGTGCAACATAGACCAGTAAATGGGGCATAGGAAATTTAAGTCCCTTATGGCAGGAGATATCTTATAAATCCTTGGCTGTCAATGTGCACACAGGACATGGTTATTCTTTTGGGAAAACTTAGCTAGTCCTAGAAATGCCCCTCTGGTTATCAGCCTAGAAACAATCTATGAATCTTAAATATGTGCATGCCTCTCAGGGTACATACAATATGCCTGTTTTGATATTGCAATTGAAAATGACAGAGAATACTCATTTTTCATAGAAAGGAACATTTTAGTCCTCATTTCATAAGAACACCTAAATAAAATGATGTGGGAGTTTGGGCATGGAATATTGCTTTGTAGGACTGTGCTAAAAAATAAAAAAGAAGACATTCCAGAATACCCCAAAAAAGCTTAGATGTCTTCTATTAGGAACTCAAAAAATAAGAATATACTGACAAATTATGATATCAAATTTCTCAGAAAAATATATCACAACCCTCCAATACAAAATGTATTTAGCTGGTTGCTCCAGCTGTAAGACCCACACACACACACACACACACACACACACACACACACACACACACACACACACACACACACACACACACACATTATCTTCTTGTAATGTAGTTTACTACCCATGACACTACCTGGGGTCTGTATTATCACGGCGAAGATTTCAATAGTCGAACACGATTTGGGCGACACCATGTTCGAATATTGAAAACATCTCAAGTGTGAACAGACACCGTTGTAGAGAATTTTCCCCTTTACTTCAATGTAGTATGATCTCAGAGTTGATATATTTAAGTAGCAAGGGTGTGGGGGGGGTGCAGGGGGGCTTGCCCCCCTCTGCATACAACCCTTAATGACAGGTTTCCTGTTTTTTTTTTAGGATTCGAAATTTTCAAACTTTGAACATATGGTGTCGCCCATATGGTATTTGGAGTTTAAAAGTTTCAATCTGATAATATGGACCCACTAATTGAGGGTGGGAGGAGTCATACACTCAGTGACTAAAAAAAAAAATCTGTATTCAGAAGAAATACATTATATTTTTTGCATCTGAAGAAATGACAAACAAGTGAAATATTATTCAGACCACCGTTGTACTGAGAGTACTACCAAACTTCACCATAGCACCCCAATGAAAACCAAATGGAATGTAAAATGTCAGACCTTGCAGCAAAGGCACACAAACTAAAGCCCCAGGGGCCTTCACTGAAAGGCTGCACTAGCGATGGTGAACCCTTTGTACCAGGTGCTTTTGAAATGTCAAACCCAAAATTATTCAGTACACTTCACGTGAGCAATGAATACAAAAGCATTGTCTTTGGTAACTCGGGTTTTGGTGATCACTGACTTATCACCCAGAACAGTGATGTCATCTTTGAAAAGTGTGTCATAGGTTCTCCATCACTAGGCTATACATTTGTCTATCTTTGAAATTTCATTGCAAATCATTTAGCTACTTTTGACATGCTATGTTGCTGTTTGACATATATTGTCTCCACTCAACAAGCAATATCAATAATCATGCAACAGTGATCATTTAACTGCCTTTAGCTTTTATACATTACTTGATATAAATTATACCCACATTCTCTGTAGTTTTAATGTGTAATTGAGAAGAAAATGGAAGCCATCATCCTGCCCCAATGTTAACTGTGATACCAAGGATTTTGGTATTCGAGCTGACTGAGGGCTACCCGGGAGCTGGATAACCCATTTGTAAGGACTGCAACATTGAATATACTTGAACATCTACATTTATGGTAAGTGTACACAACTGTACTTTACTGCTTCAGTATTGAAGCTGCAGCTACATGCAGACTACCACAGTACTCAAACTATAAGCTCAAGAATCAGGGCAAACCCAAAAAAACAGTGGCAGGCAGATGGTCAAAATCAGGAGTAGATTTTAAATATTGGTCTTATATATTTAATTATTAATGTAGTTCCCCAAAAATAAGACTGGGTCTTATACTTTTTCACCCACCAAAATACGCATTAGGGCTTATTATCAGGGGATACCTTATTTACCCCCCCCCCCATACAACAGTCTACATTTATTCATTTATTCATGTACACAAATCAACATTTATTCGTGTATACAAATTGACATTTATTTGGTACTTTTCCATTACTGGGCAACAGTTCTAGGTAACGCGTTAACAGTTGTGTGAGAATTCTACATAAACAGTGCAACAAACATTTCAACTTCAGAATATCCACACCTTGTCTTTCACAGTGCAATATTTCATGCGTAACAGAAACTGCAGAAAAATCCCAATGCATGTGTATTGGAGGAGGGGAATAAAACAGGTGAATAACTGCACTTTTTGAGTGGTGCTGCTTTCTTTATTCCTTACCCATACCGTACGATAAGAATGATGGAAAGTCATAAAAATGAAGTCTGGGAACTAGTGGCCTTACTCTGTAATTACCCCTTGATAATGAAACATTACCTTAATACAATAAAGGAAAAAAAACTGACAAGAGCTTGATGGCAGCTGAAATCAGAAGCAATCCATTCTGTTGCCCCGATAACGGAAACGTTATTCAAATACAGTCATGTCATCTTCTTCTGGAACATTGTCATAAGTCTCCAACTCCCAAATTCTGCCCTGAATTTCTTGGTACTCCATTTCCTGTAAAACCATTGTCCCCAATCTGTCATGCC
The DNA here is from genome assembly GCF_019279795.1 of Protopterus annectens. Lineage (NCBI taxonomy): Eukaryota > Metazoa > Chordata > Ceratodontiformes > Protopteridae > Protopterus > Protopterus annectens. Next base: position 888,970,430 of record NC_056734.1, read on the forward strand.
TAGCAATAGAGATCTCTTTAAATGAGCATTGCTTGTCCATGTAGCCTGCTCCTAGTGCACTGGCACCACAGCTGTCAGTGATTTTATCCCATGAAATCTTCACCCAAGTCACAACCTCCTGCAGGCTAGGCTTCACAAAGTTTCCATGCTGATTTCTCTCCATTCTATTTTCAATGCAGTCATTGAGTTCCATGTGCAAATGGTCCTTGAATAGCTTGTTTGTTGCAATATCAAGAGTCTGGAGATGGGCAGTCATTCCTGCGGGAATAGTTATTTGATCTATTCTTCTCTGTGCAAGGAAGTTCTTCATGTCTTTAGTGCAGTGAGTGCTGGCTGAATCCCAGACTAGCATACCTCTTTCGCTTGGGTGCCGGAACCATAGAGTGAGGGGCACCCCCCCCCCACTTCTGTATACAAACGATATCTGATTTCCTGGTGTTTTTAGTTTTAAATTTGTTTTCCAGCTTTTTCAGCTGACGTCATCGCGCACGTGATGACGTCAGTTCTGTGAAACAGCCTGTCGGAACTGAACTTAAGGACTCAACGTGCAGAGCTGCCTTCCCAACTGTTCAGCTAATGGATAGAGCGGAGCTGCTGTTGTAAAGAGCTGAGATGCCATTTTGTATCTGGACATTGAAAGAAACAGTTGAGATGCCATTTTGTATCCGGGAGCAGATGTTGAAACAGACATTTTCTCAAGGTAGTTTATCATCATGCTGAATGCCGTTTTAAGTGTGTGTGTGTGTGTGTGTGTGTGTGTGTGTGTGTGTGTGTGTGTGTGTGTAAATGATGGTGGGCGATGGAACAGCCTACCTCAAACATGTAGTTCTGTTAAAAAAAACTGTGATGGAATGCAAGGATGCATAGTATGGAAAACAAGCAGTTCTTATGGGGTAGTGGATAGTTCAATAAACTCTGCAGCTAAATAGCAGTGGAACAAGCAGACATTATGAGCAAGGCTATCCTAGTAACCACCATTATTTCTTTTTGTTAAAATGGATCAGGTGTTCAGAAGAAGAACACATTCAGTTTTCCCATTTAGCTGTTGAACAGGTATGAAAATGCTTTAAAAAAAGCATACTTCTTAGAGCTCAACCATGTATACACCTGAAATGAAAGTTTCTTCCGCTACTTGGATTCCCATGAAACAAAAGGGACCCACCTAATTGAAACCTGTGTTGGCATGCCAGTTCACTGTTGTAGAGTCCTCAAAGGTAACCTAAACCTGAATGAACTGTAGAAGTCACAGCTGCAGATATGTTAGCCTAATGGTAAAGACAAACTAAGAGACACACAATGCTAAAAAGAAAACAAGTTAGCTTACTGTGGTGCTAACAGCTAGATTAATTGTGTCATAAACTGAAATTGAAGACTGCAAACCCTATATAACTGATTGGTGAAAATAAATTATTGTTTCTAAAACAACCAATCCACTAAACACAGAAGCATTGCATTATCCACAAGGCAGAATTTAATTTCCTTTTTCTCTTTGATATATTACTTCATGAAATGTATGCCTTACAATGTGACTGTTAAGTAAGGCTTAGCAGTTTAAAATTTGTAGACTATGACAGCAGTCTGAGTAAAACAGAATTGCATCTGCCAGAAGCAGCAATCTGAATTCCAAAGGAACACATATTATGACTCAGATGTGCTTCCTATTCATCCTCAGTAAGTTTTCCTATTTGTAGAATGGTTACATTATTAACATTTTGTATATGTTTGTAGTAAAATGAGGTTATATTTCTCAGCTTGACCAGAATAAATCAGTCACATTTAATGTATCCTCTGTGTTTCAAGGAAGAAAGTGCAGAAGCATCTTTAATCGTAGCTTGTAATAAAAAGGTGTGTTTCAAATTTATTGGTAAAGTTACTTCCATAATCGTTATGGAACAGAGATAAGTATGACTAAGAGACATATGGGGCTTTATCCTGTAGCTCCGGGTTTGATTATGTCACCCTCCTGCTGCATGTTGTGCCACTATGACCAAGTCAGTTAACCAGAGAAAAACTCATGGGCACAGTAAAAAGGGGTACTTATTCAGACTTGCTCTTTTCTAGTTTAAAATCCAATTTGACAAGACTGCATAGTGTTATATTTCAGCTATTAAATTAATGTAGCTATGCTTAACCAAGTATCTTGTAGGATTAGCAACATGATGAACTAATGAAGATTTTTTATCTCTAAGTGCAGTTCCATTATTTTCTTATTTGTGATGTGTTTAGAAATGCTTTTCTTTTTGATTTTCAAATTTGCTGTTGGCTAGAGGTACTGAGGCTCAAACCCTGTACCTTGGGTACAGGGTAAAAAGAGCCTAAAGTCTCTAGCCGCCACCACTTGTGAATTTATGCCTTGTTTTTTTTTTATCTGTTCCTTATAAAATCTGTGGTTTTCATGATTTTTGTGGCACATCACTAAAGCATTGAATTCACTAAATAATGACAGGCATTGGAATTTCAGACTTCATATTCTTCAGAAAATAAATGGTAACGCAAAACCTTTTATTCTAGCAATTTTCTAAGTTTATAAGATCAGTATTTGAAATAGGTCCCTATTTTGGGGATGTATTCCCCCATTATTGGCTTTGTCCAGGTTTTTTGTGTTAAGAGGTTGAGAGCTATGGTGAGAAGTGAGAACTGAATTCTGTATTCCCCCATTATTGGCTTTGTCCAGGTTTTTTGTGCTAAGAGGTTGAGAGCTATGGTGAGAAGTGAGAAATGAATTCACTAAATGATAGCCATTTAAGTTTCAGTCTTCCTATCTTTTAGGGAACTGCTGATTTGGCATACTGGTATGTTGATCTGTGTAGTGCACAAGGTCCTGGGTTCAAGACTTGGCAGTGAAATCATGGTGGTAACACAACATTTTATTCTAGCAACTTTCCAAAATTATGCAAGCAATGTTTAATATGTGCCCCTGTTTTTTTGGACTTTTGTCCACACCCCCAATAGATTTTGGCTTTTTCCAGATTTCTTGTGCTGCAAAGTTGAGAGTTACAGTTGAGTGTCAAACAGATTTTACAAGGAGCTGAGAGCTTCAGGGGAAGATAAGTTTAGTGCTACTTATGCTAGGTTGTTTGCATTGTTACTAGCACAACAGGTAATGTACTTGCTTTTGATGCAGAAGGCTGTGGGTTCTACTCCCACAGTATGCAGATAGATCACTAATACTGTACTGTGTTGTACTTTAAAGGGAGTGGATGCTGCAGTCCTATGAATGTCCTCCTTTGAAGGAGTTATCTAGTAACTACGTTTCTGTTATCAGTTTGCTATCCATTTTCCATTGCAAATCTACTAGCTTATCATTTTTGTATTGTATCATAGGCAATTTATTCTTCAAGGGCAACAGACACTTTATTTGTACATGAAACAAAGGAATATAAAGTTGTTTGCTAGCAGCAAACTCTTCATTAGTTACAGATCCCTTTGATGTAGAATTATTCAGATGACTTCTGCAGAGATTTTGCATACTTTACTAATATTGGTGGATTGTAATGATAAAAGTTAGAGTGGCGTTTTATAGTTGAAATTTTCTGAAATGGGTAGTTTTGATATTATTGGTTCATACATTTTGTTTCATTGCTTACTGGAAGACTGGTCCAAACTACAAATTTAAAACACATTCTAACAAGTGGTGTTGTATTATACAAGGCATATACAGCTTAATACAATCAGGAAGGTGAATAAAATAATGCATACATGTATGCTTGCTCACGGGATGCAGAAGATCAATATAGGGGAAGAGACCAGTGGATTTCCCCAAGGTTCAGTGCTGAGACTACTTCTGTTTGGCATATACATCTCAAAAGTAGAAGTAAATACCAAAGGGCCTTGGCCAACTACGTTTGAGATGACTGCAAGCTAGGAACAGTTATGGAATCCCCAAATGGCTTAGCCATCATGCAGGAAGGTTTGTACCGAACACTAACTAGTGGCAGAATCATGAAGTGAAACTAAACTCCAAGAAATACATTATTGTATCCTTTGCGAAGTCATCTACTCCAGGGAACTGCCAAAATGACAATGGCCCCTGAGAACTGACCCAGTTTTTTGGCAATTGGAAACTTGTGTGTTCAGCGACTTAACTTTTGACCAACATGTGCCCAGAGTAAGTATTAAGAATGTCTTTCTATATTGCACAGCTTATAAACAAATTGATTTTGACTAGCTCTAGAGATGTTATTGTCCCTTTACAAAGCCCTCCAGTTTGATTCTCGGCTTGGGTGCCTTCTGTGAGGAGTCTGCATGTCCTTCCTGCGTTCTTGTGGGTTTCCTCTGGGTGCTCCGGTTTCCTTCCACGTTACAAAGACATGCATCTGGAGCATTTCTCCCCGGGCCTCCGCTGAAAATTGGCTTTGTTCCAAGTTGGACTTTCCCGGTTAACAAATGTTAAATAAATAAAATAAAAAATAAAATCTCTCCAATGCCTGAACAAGCAAATAAGAGCACTAGTGAAATCCAGTAAAGCCAAACTTGAGTACAAATTGGCCACATCTACTAGAGACAATCATAAGGCCTTCTTCACATACGTCTGCAATCTCAAAGGAAGCACCCAAATCTGTTCAGAACTGGAGGTCAGGGACACCACATACACAAATGCTGTTGATATAGCCAACCTACTAGCTGACAGATTCAGCAAAAACTTTACCCCTCTGTCCCTCCCATCAGTAAATCAGGACATCCCCAGTACCTGCCCCCTCCCCTTATCTCTAGGGAACAGGTCATCACTGCCCTCTCAAAGGCAAATAATTCACCCTCCATGGGATCCAAGAACATTCAAGGCTGCATCCAACATGAACTCAGGCATGAACTTGCAGCACCATTAGGCACCCTATTCAATCAAAGCCTGAGTACCAGCTTTGTCCCAGCTGAGTGGAGGACAACCACTGCCATCCCTTTACACAAAGCTGGAGCATCCACCGATCCGGGAAATTATAGCCCCATCAACCTAACTAGCCTGATATGCAAAGCCATGTAATGGATTATCATGGACATCATTAACAGGGACATAGGCAACCTCCAAACATTCAACCCCACACAGTTTGGTTTTGTCAAGGGGAGGTCTTGTCTGTTAAATCTGGTCAACTTCTTTGAGACAGTCACCAAAGCCATGGACGAGGGGAAGATGGTGCACACCACCTATCTTGACCTGGCCAAAGCCTTTGACACTATTCCCTCACATGGGCATAATAAATAAACTCTCTCAACTAGGCATCAATCCATATGTTACCAGATGGGTAGCAAACTGGTTCACTGATAGAACCCACCTAATCAAAACAGGAGAAGCCACCTCAAGCAGTAGACCCGTAATGAGTGCAATACCCCAGACATCAGTCCTGGGACCTCTGTTATTCTGCATATACTTCTCTGAGGTGCAGGACAAAACCAGTGGGCTATGGCTGACCAAGTTTGCAGATGACTGCAAGCTGGGTGCAGTCATCAATTTCCCAAGTGATGAGGATGTCTTCCAAGAGGGTCTCACCCAAACAAATGACTGATGCCAGAAACATGGCCTCAAGCTGAATGCCAAAAAATGCATCATCATCACCCCCTTTGGGAAGAGTCACGTCCCCACATATTATCACATTAGTAACAACATCCTAAGCATGCAATCAGTTTTGAGGTATTTGGCCACCTAGGTTGATACCAAATCTGACTTTTGACCACCATGTTGCTTCAGTTGCATGGAAAGCTTTCTACATGGCCAACCTCATAAGTAGGGGTATCTCATCTAGGGACAATATTAATAATTATTAATATCCCTGTATACTTCCCTTATAAGGCAACTTATTGAGTACAATGCTTCCTTCAGCATGTACCTTGCAAAACACATGCAGCAGCTGGAGGGACCACAAAGGTTCTTCACCAGGAGAATCCAGGGCCTGAAACATCTACCCTACACAGATTGGCTAAAAGCCTTGTCCCTCTACTCAGTTTCATACAGACTCCGCTGAGGTGACCTCTGTCTGGCATACAAAGCAATTTCACACCCAACTTTGATGAGACTGCTGCATATCCCCAAGTCAAGCTCCACTTGTGTAACCCACACGCGTGACCTCAACCTGGTCTGTGACATCAATAAGACTTATTGGTAGAACTGATTTGTGCCCCAGAGATTCCTCCATCTGTGATAGACTCATTCTCTACATCAAGTAGAGCACCTCATTATCCCTTTTTAAGCGCAACCTGCATAACTGGATGGAAAACAGAAAATACACCCCCTGGGATTCCACCTGCTTCCCTGCTGGACAGGGGCTTTTGGGTGCTGACCTGTCTAAACATGGGCTAAACTCTTGGCTAGCCTTATCAGGGCCTCACGGCCAATAGCCTGGTAATTTCCTATGACCCTATGATCTATGCATGGCATACAGGGCATTATCATACCCCACTCTGATGGACCTCCTGAATATTCACAAAACAAACAGCACCGGCATTACCAATTCTAAACACTTAAAATGTTCCCTGTGATAGAAATAGGACCTGCTGGACAGAAAGGTATGCATCCCAGAGACCACCCTGTCTATGGAACAGCCTCCCCATCCATGTGAAGCAGAGTTCCTCCCTAACCCAATTCAAGAGCAACTTGGACAATTGTATGTCAAACTGGAAATTCATCCCTGGTTTGGCCTCTATGTCTGTAATGGACACAGGTAACCTGTAAATGGTTCATCTCCGAGGCCCACACTTACACTTATCAATGGTATCAGGACTTGTCAGAGATTTGGGATGCATGGCTAGGCTGAAAAAGGCCTTTGTGGTCAATAGCCTATTACACACCTATGAATATATGAACTATGAATCTATACTGCTTGCAGTTGTGAATGATTACAGAAATAAATAGCATCAGGGAAATGGATGTGAGATGATATGACAAAGATACTCTTTTCCTGCTTAAGTTGACTGTGACTCCAGATTGCCGTGTAAGATATAAAACATTTATCTGAGAAGTTTTGAGATCCTACGTGTGTCATTGTGTACCATTTCTACCAGTTATACCAAACTAGGTTAATGGAGACTTTATAGTTATTTTTGACTATGTTTCCAGGAACCAAAATATGTCCCACTGTGGAACGTGTCTGCTGAGATCCTCATCACAAAGCCACAGCTAAACACTCACATGCCTGGACCACTAATCTCAAACAAGACAGCACTAGTCTGAAAATGCATAACATACAGACATACACGAACAAGCAAATACTCAGATAATTCCTACTTATTAGCAAACTGATCCAGTATAATGCATTCAGTTTAAACAAATATAACTGAAACATAAGCCAAACCATCAGAAGATCCCATGCAAGAAGCAAATAACTACCCACCCACATCCCAATTAAAATAGCAAATTTGTGAAATAAACAAATAAATAAAACTGATTCTACAAAATATTATACTAAACCAATACTATTTAGCATTATTTAGTCAAAAACATTGCAACAAGAGTACACTAAATGCATAATTTGTACACATTTCTTCTTCATCATGTAGTTACAACATAGAGCTATACTCACTGACTTACCACAGCTTGACAAACTCTCAAAAATAAAATGTCTTACCTACCTTTAATACTCAGCAGCTGTCAGATAAACATATGCTTCACATAGTCTTCTGATGGTAGGTTTCTTCTACAAACAGTGATTTCCAAATAATTCATTCAAATCATGTAGCTACTCTTCACATAAAGCATGTCTCAAAAGGACTACTCCCCTTTATAAGAGAAGTAATATAAACAAAGTGCTCTAAACTCTCCTCCAGCTTATGACTCTATGTCTGTGTTCTCATCTAAGCCAAAACTCCACCAGCAAGTTCAAAACATGCCTCATCTTCTACAAAGTTATACACCCAGCAATAGCGCACTCCACACCACTTTTCATAAAGTGAAATTATAATCCCATCATTCTGAAGCACTGACAGAATGGGACTCTATCAGACATCAAGAATAAATCTGTCTCCACTGCCTCGTTAATGTGAATGGAGGCATTTTCATCACTTTTAACTGCCTCACCAAGATGAATGGAGAAGTTTTTATTCCTCTTCACACCTGCGGTGGAATTGTCTTTGTTGCTAAAATGTTTTGTTTCAACTGAATATTCAAGGGAATAATGAACTCCAAAGCTAGGATTGATGAGAATCACTTTATAGTAAATCACATAAAAATTCATATACAGTGAGTTTCTTTAGCATTTAGTGCAACATTGCATGAGAATGATGCCATGATTCTTATAGTAATTTTAAATTGCTACTCAGAATGACAAATTTTATTACTGAAAATGCAATAATTCACAAAAATTCTGAACCGTGTGTGAACACTGTGATGAAAACTGGCAACAACATTTTGAAAAACGTGGATCCAGTCCAGACAAAAAAACATACACATACATCTGTTATCTGTCTGCCTCTCTCTCTCTCTCTATATATATATATATATATATATATATATATATTTATTTATTTTATTTTACGTTTGTTGACCAGGAAAGTCCAACTGGAAACAGATCTATTTTTAGCAGAGGCCCAGGGACAAAAGCTCTAAAACAAAAAGTCCATACATTCCAGGCAAGGATTTATACTAAATGGTTATAATCATACCATAAACTTACAGAAAGGTCAAAAAACACCAACATTGTGCATGCAAGACATATTTAGTATCTAAAAGTAACACCTATAATCATCTCATAGTTATATAGTAATGTGCAAAATAAGTAGTTATAGATATAGTCATATCTGTGTAGAATTATGCTATGGAAACTAATATAGTATTGTGCCATTGTATATATAGATCTACACGCACACACGCAAATACACACACACATGTATACATGTACATAAATGTGTACACACAGACATGCACATGCATACAATGTATATTTTACACACATATATATATATATATATATATATATATATATACACACACACACACACACACACACATATATATATATATATATATATATATATATATATATATATATATATATATATATATATATATATATATATATATATATGGGTCTACTTTGTTTCGTTGAATCTCATTTGACTGAATTTCATTTTACCCCGACCACTTCACTGAAAACTCAAATTACTAAAAACTCATTTCACTGAACTGCAGTTAGTATATATGGCACTCTGTAGAGTACTACAAGGCAAGTAAAAGGTATATGCCTTTTCCCCACTGTAGAGTGATCCTGGCATTAGCATATATAGTTGGGTTGTGGGGGGCACAGCCTCCCACATTGGGGGGTATGGGGGCATAGCCCTCCATTTGGTTTAAGCGCATATTGTCTTCTGGAGAGAGCTAGCCACTGGTGCTACAACTATGTATGTCTACTGTTTAAAATGTATTGTTTTGAAGTTTTTGGTAAAATATATTATAAAAAGAACGCCCACCCCACACCCTCCCAACTATAAATATATATACTAACTCCTGGATCGCAATACAGTGAGAAAGGGCATATACCTTTTACTTGCCTTACAGTACTCTACACAGTGCCATATATACTAAGTTCAGTTCAGTGAAATGAGTTTTCAGTAATTTGTGTTTTCAGCGAAATGGTCGGGGGGAAATTAAAATTCAGTGAAATGAGATTCAACGAAACAAAGTAGACCCATATATATATATATATATATATATATATATATATATATATATATATATATATATATATATGTGCGTGTGTGTATGTGCATACAGGTTTACCATCAAAATTTAGAATGTAGGTTCAGCGAACACGGAAATGCCGAAAGACAGTTGGCAGACTCCGGTGTTTCCGAACGTTATGATAGCGAGAGTACATATCAGCGAATGCAACTGTACATTAACTAGTAGGCACTTGATGTTATGACTAGAGATGGTGGTACAGAGCAGATTGAGAAATGCATCCCTTTCTTCACTGTAGTGTGATCTTGGAGATGGAATACATAGTTTGCATTGGGTGTGGGGGTGCAGTTGCCCATAGGGGGGTGCGATTACATTTGCAGCTATACAGACTTCATTTTAGATATTCAACGAAAATATCGAGTCTGCTGAAATCTTTCACCAGATTTGACATTTGCACCTACTTAATATGCAGGAATTCGATATTGACCTTCGATGTTAAGTACTTTTTTGTTGTCAATGTTGAGATTTTGATAGTAAACTCTGTGTGTGTGTGTGTGTGTGTGTGTGTGTGTGTGTGTGTATGTATATATATATATACATATATATATATATATATATATATATATATACATATATATATATATATATATATATATATATATATATATATATATATATATATATGCACATATTCACACACACATACATATATTTATTTATTATTTTATTTTATTTGCATTTGATTACCAGGATAGTCCACTGGGCCTAGGAGTGCTCATTTTCAGTGAAGTCCCAAAGAGAAAAGCCCTACAAATTACATATACACTGATGTGATAAAGTTACATAACAACTGTAAACAGACTCAAGTTACTAGTAAACAACATTATATAAAATACAAAAACAACAATGGTTTGCATCCAGGTAAAATACATACATGTTGATATACAATTAAACTTAGGCTTTTTTTTCTTTAAGTTTCATCTTG